>NW_023424203.1:641-1150 GCF_002922805.2 Oryzias melastigma
TGGCTTGAGCAGGAGCAGCTTCCCATGTCAGAACCGCAGTTGTACCGACATGACGGCTGATCTAGAAAACAGGATGATAAAGTTGTAAAAATGTTTGATATAATCGACAATGAATGGATTTGACTGAGCGGTAAGTCTAAATATAGATATACAGCAAACCTGTAGAAAATGTTCCAGCTGGTGTTTCTGTGTAATATCTCAGCTTTTCTTCTCCAGTGGCTGCGGCATATGTATGAGAAATAGAAAAAAACAGATTTTAAATGTTAACCTCATTCCTCTCGCTTTGTTTTCTGTAATAGTTTAAATGAGCCACCAAAAATTTAAATCATCCACACACATGCAGCTGCTGTCACGAAAATATGTAAAATAACTCAAATTGAAAGCGAGGATACCTCGTACTCCATGAGTGGCGAGCACAACGCAAAGGAAAACGAGCGTCCACATGATGAACCTCTTCCCCTTCCAACTTGCTTGATGCGGTCTTCACTGCAGCTTATATACACAGCGGT
>NW_023424204.1:0-1150 GCF_002922805.2 Oryzias melastigma
CGCGTTGGAAATTATTTCCAGTTTCTGCTCAATTTCACCCAAAAGATGAACTACTGTTAAATTCAATTGACGTTTTTGTTTCCTCATTCTTTCTTTTTTGTGAATAAAACAAACCAGTCTTTAAGGTTGTTTCTGAGGAAATAATTCTACCAGTCAGCCAAATATGACCTGTATGTTCTCATGTTCATTGACGTCTATTTATTTTATATACATCTTAACTGTTGTTCAGAAAATACAGTTGTTTTTTTCAGTAAAAAAAAAAACAGTTTGAGGGGCTAAGATGTTTATTTTTTTATTTTACCATCATTTTATGATTCTTTAGAAAAAGGTGAAAGCATGTTAAAAATAAGGATACTTAAATGTTTAAAAATAAAACTCTAAAAAAGAATCAAAAGAAACATTTTATAAAACATTAGGAATTTGAAACCAACAAAAAAAACATCCCTCCTTCATGCAGCAACAAAAATACTTTTTTTTTTCTTTTTTTAACTACTTGAAAGTTAAAAAAGTCCAGCATTAACAAAAAATGATTGAGTTGACTATTTTTATATTTCTTTGGATTTTCTTTATGTAATTGAACTTGATTGTCATCAACATTTTGATGTAGACGTCTGTCAGTTTTCCCATTAAAACATAACTTCATTGCAATTGAAACTAAATTATAAATGACTTTTGTAATTGGTTTATTTTAGCTCAGCATGAATGAAGCCCTCTTGCCTTTACAGAGCATTCTGCACACTAAATCAGGCTGATTGGCTAAATAATCTACACATACGCTGCACTTATGGGTGGCAAAGATAATGCTTTTTATTAAGAACATACAGAAATCTTAATTAGTGTTTGATAAGAAGTTGGTTGAAAACACAAATGAAATCCATTAAGATTTTTGTCCTTAAAGATGTGGAGTTGGAGCATTTTCAGCTGCGCGAAAAATACCAACAAAAAAATCTGTTTTGCTGCTGATATTCAAAATGTCCTCAGATATAGCAAATGACTCATCCACTTTCTATATATTGTGGTTAAAAAAAGGCTTTTTTTAGGGCTGGGCAATACATTTTTTTTGTTATACCACAATTTTGTTTTTAATTTCAGGTGATAACGATATATATATATATATAAAGATATAAATCAAATAACTATGTTTGTCAAA
>NW_023424205.1:0-1150 GCF_002922805.2 Oryzias melastigma
CTCTTGCAGCACGCCCCCGCTGGACCAATAGAAGTAAAAAGTGTTGTACCCGACACTGATCAATCTAATCTGATTCATGTTTTCCCTTTCATAACATTTTATTTTTCTTGTGTATTCATTAAGTGGGGCTGCACGGTGGCGCAAGTGGTTAGCGCTCTCGCCTCACAGCGAGAAGGTCCCGGTTCGAATCCCGGCTGGGACCTTTCTGTGTGGAGTTTGCATGTTCTCCCCGTGCATGCGTGGGTTTTCACCGGGGACTCCGGCTTCCTCCCACCGTCCAAAAACATGCTTCATAGGTTCATTGGTGACTCTAAATTGCCCCTAGGTGTGGATGTGAGAGTGAATGTGTGTGTGATTGAGGCCCTGCGACAGACTGGCGACCTGTCCAGGGTGTACCCCGCCTTCGCCCATCAGTGGCCGGGATAGGCTCCGGCACCCCGCGACCCCGAAAGGGATGAAGCGGTCAAGAAAATGGATGGATGGATGGATTCATTAAGTGACCTATTTACCCTACACTTTATTTTCTTTGGAAAAGTAATTCCTTCCTGTAGAAAAATTTAAATATACATTTTTCTATTAAAGTTGTTTTTTTAAAGTTAAGGTATCTCCTGACTGAACACGTCTGCCGTTTCAGTTAAATGCATGGAAGGTCACTTCATTGTTGCCTTTAAATATTCGCACAAGTGCAAAAATGATGCGGCTAATCAAGGTTTTTGAATAACGCAATGTGCTTTAATTATAAAGTTCAAATGCAAATGATGCTATAAAAAATGAAAACATCTAAGTAATGGATTAAAGTTGGAAAATTAAGTTCTGCTTTTGAAAAAAAATATTAATCAAACTATTCCTTTATGCTTAAAATAAAAAGAGAATGCCCTAGGTGACTTGGTTAAATCCAGTATTAAAAAGCTGCTCCTTTGAAATAAAATAAATTAATAAAATAAAATACGGAAAATTAAAAGATTTAAAAGTACAAGTTTTAATAAAAATGTGACAGAAGTTGATAGATATATCACTTAAGAACCACGTTAAAAAGAATTACAAATAAACCACACATGTAGACCCAAGCCTCATTGAATTTCTTCACTTTGACATTCAGACATGCAGACATTTCTGCACTCGGCCGAAATCATATTGCATCAGCAACATG
>NW_023424206.1:0-1149 GCF_002922805.2 Oryzias melastigma
TCATTTCCAGAGGCCTCCACGCAGAAAAGAAGGTGGAAACGTGCAAATGCAAACTCAACGTCTGCATTTTAAAAGAGAAACACTGGAGTAAAGATGTGTTTATTTGACAACATTTTCATTCTGACAGAGAACCGTGTGTGCATGCTGTTCTGCAGCACAACGAAAAATACATCACAACGCCACAGTCGTGACTCACACAGACACTAATGCTCTGATGTTCTCAGCTCTGCCAATACATAATGTGATTGCACACTATTCTGAATAATCCAATGAATATTATTACAATTAATGAACCCCGAGCTTTAATCTGAAGAATGGTGGGCCTCACAATATAGAGCAGCTGGGAGTAAAACATGCTGTCACATTTGTTGTGTTTTGATGTTGTTACTTCAATATGTCTCACTCAAATACACACAAACACACAGACAATGCTTGAAATGTCTGAGTCTGTAGCAACAGACTGTGCAGCTGCAGGGTCGGACATGAAAACGTTTGCAGGGTCCAGGAACCTCACAAGTCAGGTTCCCCTGGGCCATGGTCAGGAGACCTGCACGGTCAGTAGACCTGCATCGTCAGGAGACCTGCACGGTCAGGAGACCTGCATCGTCAGGAGACCTGCACGGTCAGTAGACCTGCACGGTCAGTAGACCTGCATCGTCAGGAGACCTGCACGGTCAGGAGACCTACATCGTCAGGAGACCTGCACGGTCAGGAGACCTGCATCGTCAGGAGACCTGCACGGTCAGTAGACCTGCACGGTCAGTAGACCTGCACGGTCAGGAGACCTGCACGGTCAGGAGACCTGCACGGTGAGTAGACCTGCATCGTCAGGAGATCTAAATCGTCAGGAACCAGCATCGTCAGGAAACCTAGATCGTCAGGAGACCTGCATCGTCAGTAGACCAGCATCGTCAGGAAACCTAGATCGTCAGGAGACCTGCACGGTCAGTAGACCTACATCGTCAGGGGACCTGCATCGTCAGTAGACCTGCACGGTCAGTAGACCTACATCATCAGGGGACCTGCATCGTCAGGACACCTGCATCGTCAGGACACCTGCATCGTCAGGACACCTGCATTGTCAGTAGACCTGCACGGTCAGTAGACCTGCATCGTCAGGAGACCAGCACGGTCCAGAGACCTGCATGG
>NW_023424207.1:0-419 GCF_002922805.2 Oryzias melastigma
GATTCAGCTACAATTTCTAAATACTGTATTAATAATAATATGCTGCTTTTTTTTTTCAAAACTGCAATAATCCACATGAACTGCCGATTATTTAATGTAAATGTGACCCAATTCAAAGAAGATGAATGATTAAAGGTTTTATCTTTTTTTTATAACTTTGTAGGAGCTTAGACATAAAAACAACAACAAAAAATATATATAATTATTGATATATAGTTTGGCAATTGCATTGATTCATTGTAATTTCTAAGTTAATTTTCATTCTGGTTTTTATTTTTGCTTTTTAAATTCTTAAATACTCCATCTATCCGGATTATGTAGTTAAGGTTCAGCAAAAAGTATGGAAAGAGAAGGCATAACTATTCATCTTGAAAAGTCTTTCATCACCAAATCAATGAAATTATGTCTCACTTTTTTTT
>NW_023424207.1:565-1185 GCF_002922805.2 Oryzias melastigma
AATCAATTTACTTGTTGCTCCATCTTCATAAATATGGGAAGCATTAAAATAAAAATTCATGTACAAAACCAACTCTGAAAAGTGTGAATGGTAATCTTTTAACATGTCTAAATATACTTTGTATTTTTATACAACATAATGTTGCCACAAAAAAGAATGTCCCCAGATGTCCCCAGGAATCTTGTATGATTTGACATTTATCTACTTTTCTTTGAGCTTGTTAATTGATTGCTTTCAGACACTTGATGAAGGCTGATTAATTATCTGATCAAAGAGGAAACCAGAATCTTTTAAAGTAAAAGTTTTACTTAAAGGTCTACTCAAATTTTGTCAGATAATAAATATTTGACATAAAAAAAAAAACAATTCAAGCAAGATATTTTTTTATTTGTGGAAAAATATATATTATTTTGGACCCTGAAACAATTATTTTTTTCAATATCTTCCATTATGTTATAAAGCACCTACTTTATTAACTAAGACTGACCAGAACGGCCTGTTTAGACT
Organism: Oryzias melastigma; assembly: GCF_002922805.2. Lineage (NCBI taxonomy): Eukaryota > Metazoa > Chordata > Actinopteri > Beloniformes > Adrianichthyidae > Oryzias > Oryzias melastigma. The sequence goes on from NW_023424207.1 coordinate 1,073, forward strand.
CTCAGAATTTGTGTTAGCTCGGAGTGAGAGGAGAGGTGGAGAGCTTCTTAATAGTGTACGCTTATTACCTTGAAATATCCATGCAGCAGCTGCACCATTTCCGTGGAAACACC
>NW_023424208.1:0-806 GCF_002922805.2 Oryzias melastigma
AAAAAAAAAATCTTCTTTAAGTCAACTTTCCCTTTCATTAATTTGTACAAGCAATTATAACTTCACAAATGCGACTACATTGCAGTTTTTTCTTCTTTAACTGTCAGAAAAAGATTTTTTGGATTTAATGTGGCACTAAAAGATCTGTTGTATCATTTTGGAAGTATAAGTTAGTTCAAATTAGAGATTCACTTTCTTCACAATTTGGTTCAAACCTTGACTTTTCGCTTATTCTTTTTTTTGGTATTAAAAATAATAAAAAAATCAGAAATATCATTTAATTTATTTGCTAATAACCAAGTAAAAATAAATTTGCTCAATTTGCTCATATAAGTCTGATGTTATGTAATAAAACATTTTCAAGTATATTAAATTTATCACAACCCGTGTGTTTGATGATTTCAATAAAACCATATGTGAATATATGACGTTGGGATGCAAATATCCACTTTCTCCAAAACATAGGGTTCAGTTTAAGCAAAGAATTGTGAGTTCAAATACTTTACTTTACTAGTCTACATTAGTAAAAGGGCGTAGCTAAATGTGTTTATTTATTTGTGTTTAGAATTTTGTAATAATTTTCTGTAAATTACAATCAAAATATATTTTTATTAGAAAAGTTTGGAGAAAAAATAGAAAATCTCCATCAGACAAAAAAGAAAGATGATTGTTTAATAAAATAATTTTAATAACAATTTTTTTAAATATTTTTTTGTTATTAATTAATATAATTAATGAAATTAAAGTTATGTTTTGAAGAAATGTTCATTAGGCAAATTCAGTTGAATCAATGGGGATTTCTTATT
>NW_023424208.1:972-1149 GCF_002922805.2 Oryzias melastigma
CTTCTCTGCTACAATTCTAAATCCTCCACTTGCAGACAAATACGTGTAATTAACGTCTTCCTTAATTTTCCTCGTCTGAACTCCTATCTGACTGAAAACTGTACAGCTGGACATCACCGATATTGCTTGCCATTTTTTTGTTTGCTATGCTAATGTTAGCATCGGTTTACAAGGAGC
>NW_023424209.1:0-899 GCF_002922805.2 Oryzias melastigma
TCTCTCCTCATTTGCCATGCTGCTTTCCTTTTTTGTGTTTTTTTTGCACTCCCATTCCTGTATAAGCTTGCATCTTTACAGAAAAGCTGCCATCTTTCCCCTCTGAATCCATGCGAGGAATGCGCAGGCAAAAATAATGACAGATAATCACATCGGCTTTGTAATCTATGGCAAAGTGCCTGGAGAAAAGTTGATTCAGCTGCGATTTGAAAAACAAAAAACAAAAAAAAAATCTATTTCTGTTGCAAACACATTCACAGGGTAGTATCTTCCTTTATGTTCTGGTACGCTCTAGTTTGGACCTGTGCAGGTCTATGGATGTAAACGTGCACATAAATCAAGTCATTTGGATTTTTGGGGGGTTATTTTTGAAGTTTTGGAAGTTGTCTATCTTTCATCGTCTGATCTTTTCTGTGAATTAGGATTTGAAGGACGAGAAAAAGAAAGCCAGGATGGCAGCAGCCAGAGCCGTGCTGGAGAAATGCACCATGATGCTCCTCACAGCCTCCAAGGTAACCCTGATCATAGTGTTCTTCATCATGTCCACCTCCTGTTTAAGGCCAATTTCATTATATTAAAGCTGAGCCGTGTTATTTTCCAAAAAAGAAGCAGAATTGATGAAGACGTGAGCTTTGACTCTTCAGACTGAATCCCTCTTTGCAGACTTGCCTGAGGCATCCGGATTGTGAGTCGGCAAGGATCAACAAAGACGCCGTGTTCCACCGAATGCGCTGCGCCCTGGAGCAGGTCATCGAAATAGTTACTGAGGCACGGAGCTGCGGGGAGAACAAGATCCTGTCTGCCAGCATCTGCAACGGCATCAAGGATTTCAAGGTAGACTGAGAGGACAACACCGAACGTAAATACATGCAGATGTAAATGTAATAGTTCAATCCCAG
>NW_023424209.1:925-1149 GCF_002922805.2 Oryzias melastigma
TACAAATTTAAAAAAAAAAAAAAAATTCACAAGAATCACAAAAAATAGAGATTTTTCATAAAATATTCCCAAAGCAGAAACCTGGTTTTTCCCAAAGTAAATATGTAAATTTGGCTTTTTTCAAACAACTACAAATTGAGTTTTTTCACAAAAACATGTGAGAGAAATTTATATTATAAAATCTTAGAATCGTCCTGATAAAAATCCTTTTAAGCGCCTCTCCA
>NW_023424210.1:0-1149 GCF_002922805.2 Oryzias melastigma
GTTCAAACCAAACAAACTGCGTGTATTTACAGTTACTTCTAAATCTTCCTTTAAAGGCATTTTGGTTTGGCTTCTTAGACATTTGGCTTTTCAATGACCGATTTTTAGATCTTTCTTTATAAACAAATATTTTTAAAAATGTATAAGAAATGGACCAAAATGAAAGTCATGATTTGTTTAAAAAACAATGTAATTCTATTATTTCCTGAGTGTGAATAACAAAGATATTTTCTTCTAGATTTAACAAATGTTTAGCTTAGTACCACATTGTTTGGTGTAAAAAAAACATTTCTTTAGAACATCCAAACACAATGAGTGGGTTGATAACAGAATGTTTAGTTTTAGCATGTGTGTGTTTGCAACAGCAGTTGGATGTAAGGATCATGGTAGGACGAGCAACATCTGTGGTTTTTTACAGAGATGATGAAATGTATTATTAGAGCTTCAAAGACGGTTGAAGAAACAGAGGAAGGCTTCTTCCATCCAATGGAGCATAAATATGACAGGAGTTACCACTCCAGCACCATGTACCAGAAGGATTAGAGGAGCTGAGTTTGAATGTACTGTTGGCCAGGTTGTAGGTTAACCCACAAAAGATTTTTTTTTTTTTGGTCAGATCTGAGCTTTTAAATGAGTGAAGAACTAAAAAAGTTAATATAAAGTCTGTAAAGGTAGAACGATGCAATTGTTGTAGATAAAAAGCAATACTACAATATTACAGCAGGTTGTTGATGGCATACAGAGGACACATCTGGTCTTCCGGACAAACTGAAACTAGTGTTTCCTGTTTACTCTTCTGCAGTGGTTTCTTTAGCCTCTGAGATAATGATCACCCAAGAGGTTCAGCCCATGTGACATGTCCTGACCATTTCTTTGAAGGTGGCTTGACCACCCCTATAAAAACGCTTGGGTCCCGTCAGTTTGGCGGAACACTCTATGGCAGTCTTCCCTACATGCCTGTGCACCGCGTGTATTTTTCTGAGTTTTGTTATTAAATACTTGTGTTAATCTTAAGATGTGTCTGCTCTTCCTTCGGATTTCACATTTTTCCACCACACCCGCGCTTACACCGCCAGCGTCACAGCTCCGTTGCGTGCGCCGTAGTCTTTTCGTAACATTGAAAGTGCGAGAGAAACTTCCACTGCAGGC
>NW_023424211.1:0-1148 GCF_002922805.2 Oryzias melastigma
CTCAAAGACTTCCTGTGACTACTAACTACAGTTGTGTAACACTGGCAAAACCAGAGGACTTTTCAAACTTTAAAAGTGGGGCAAACATTTGATTATTTGCTTATGGTAAAAGTCAATTTATTTGTATAGCATATTTCATGTACAAATATAATTTAAAGTGAGACAACAACCTTCCATTAACATAAAAAACCTACATATAACCACAAGTAACACTTTTATTAGAGGCACCAATGTATGGTATGTATTTTAGTCTGGTTTATTGTAGTATTTGCTCCTGTATGAGTAAGAACTGCTTTTCTAGGAGCTCCTAAAATAACTTCCTTGTAAGTTAGTTTATGGGGAGTATTTTAGTACATAAAACAAGATCTTTGGAATATTCATTTATTTTTAAGGTTTAAAATGCTGAATCTACCAAACTATTTCCTATTGCTTTTTGACTAAACCCCACATTACAATTAGAACCAGTGGTTTAATCTGAGTAAAAATATTTCATGACAGAAAATGTAGCAGGACAGAAATGGCTTCAATCAATTAGCCTGCTTGTGAATTTGAAACTTAATGATTATTTAATTGCATCTGCTTTTCAGCTAAGACATCTCCTTAATGACGAGTCTAACCTGCTTATTTTGGTACTGTAACATCCCTCTTCTCCATCCACAGAAACCACTGTGCCTACATGGTTCAGAAGAACGTCACATGTATCATGCAGGATGGAGTGGCGACGTTTGTGAAGGCTGAGTACACCACCAAGTGCATCTGGGGCCAGAAATGCCCTGTTGTTGTGTAAGTAAACTACAACAAAAGTCAACTGTTCAGTCTGAGTCCAATGGTTTTGAGATGTAGGATGGGTAACAACTGCTCTGGCTTAACACTGCAGCACTAAAGAGATCAGGGGAGAATTCTGTGCGTCAGTGCTGCCCTCTAGTGAGCATATGATACTCTGATTACACACTAGAAGTTCTCAATGTTCATTTAAAATGTACACAATTGTATGCTTTTTGATAAGATTTTTTATTTTCATTAGATTAAGGGGACACATTCAATAAAACTTTAAATGTAATTTAGATTTCTGATCTCTGCTCCACTCTTTTATTTTCTATTCTTGCAAGATTGACAAGATTGATATTCTTTCCATCAGATACAGGACG
>NW_023424212.1:0-1148 GCF_002922805.2 Oryzias melastigma
GGAAAAATGCAGATATAATCTAATGAGGTTTAAATTGGGGGGAAAAGATGTAATGATCATTTAATAGTGAGATCAATTAATGTATCTATATGTCTTTAGAATGCATGTAATAATAATGAAAACGATCTCTGCCTGATCTGTTTGGAGGGACAGATGGAAAAAGTAAATAGTATTTAAAAATCACTTCTGACTCTGCTGCAGACGATCACCAACCAAACTAAAGACTTTCATTTTATCTAATTTAATCTTAATCTCAACACAATATTGATCCTAATTAAACTGCAGGAAGAAAGAGACTGTTGTCCTTTATGTTAAAAAGTATAAATGCCTGAAGAAAGCTGCAATCATTGATTATTCATGCAAATATGTTCCTAGTTAGGGCTTTAAGTGGACAACAAGAGTGGCGGTGCTCTCTTTCATGGAAATCAAAGCATAAAATCCAGAGAATCTTGAATGTAAATATTGATCAATAAAAATAAATCCTTTTCTCAATGCATCTTAATATGAACTAAGAAAGAGAGAGCTCAGGTCAAGTCTATAAACAGATGTATTCCTAAACTGACTGTGTACATTAAATTATTCTAAATGGGTGTACAATTACATTGATTTTCTTTAGATTTAATAATATGCAAACAGGCCAATAACAATTTCCATAATCAAATTTGGTTTCCAATAACAAAATGAAAGAAATATTTTGAAAAATTAAAAACAAGCATGTGTGCTTTCAGTTCCCAGAAGAACAGCTTCAACATTGTTCTAGTCAGTAACTGAAACTCAGTGTCTAAAACAACAGAACACTTCAAACCAGTTCATTGTTTTCTTGTTCATTTGCAGTACCATGTATAGAACCAAGCATGACCTCCAAAGACTTTCCCAAATTATTTCTACAACAAAGTGCAACATAAAGACCAAAGCATCTGTCCAGACACGAATAGATGTTCATGAAGCACAAAACATACAAAACATCAAATTTGCCACCAAACAAAAAAAAAAAGATCATCATTAATAATGTGATGCAAAAAAAACCCTAAAAACTCTTATTTAAACTATTAAAGACAGAACCACGTAATAAAACTAACTCACAGGGGCATTGCTGAATAGACGGAATGAGACAATATGAACAGGGATGCCCAACAAGTGTGCACAGA
>NW_023424213.1:0-1148 GCF_002922805.2 Oryzias melastigma
ACCAGAGTTATCTGCCCTCGAGGAACTTTGTCTTTGACCCTAAAACCTGATAAAGAAGAGTTGATGCCGTGTGTGCGTGTCCTTTGACATACACAATGACAGCAGCAGTGCTTGCAGGATTACCCCCCTCCCCCTCCCCCTCAGACACACACATAAAGCTTGACCTAAACATTTTGCAATGTTTAAACATTTTTTTCATGAAAGGTAAATTTAAACACTTAGTAAAATAAACCTGCTTTCCACTGAGATAGATTCCTCCAAGGGACAATTCCAGTCTAATCCTATAGGGGGCAGTAGCTGCAAAAACAAACTGTTCAGTCTATTGAAAAACACTGTAAAAGAAGAAAGAGCATGGACTCTATTTGACTGTATATAGAACTGGACTGAGTGCCCCCCCACCACCACACACACACACTCCAAATAGGAAGTACTCGCTAAAATCCTATAGACTTCTATCAAGAAATTAACAGCTATTACTCAGTCACTCCATTTGTCAGAATAACCACTTTTGGCTCTGCTACTTGTCTTGCTAATCCAATTTCATTTATGATATATATATATATTTTTATTGAAAGTTATTCAAGTTTTGAATTGACCAATCAGATGCCTAATTAAAAGCATGTGGTGCCTGCTAGCCCCGCCTCAAAAGTTTGATCGACAGATTCTCCTGAGTCTGCTTTCAGTGGAAGGGATGTGGACTTCAAACAAGCTCACCTCTGATTGGTGACAGTAGTTGCCATAGAAACATTGACTCAGACGACTTGGACCTATCACCAGTTCCATACAGTAAATGCAGACAATGACAAGAACAAACCAACATAGTTCGTTCCTGAATTTTAGGTCAACTCAAATACTGTAGTTCCTCCACTAGAGGCTGGTTTCAATAGACAACTATTCCCCATTAAAAATCCAACTTTAACCCGAATAACATTTTAGCCTGATGTCAAAAAAGCCTTCAGTGTGTATTATTTTATTTTCTATACATTACAACCATCATGGGATCGCTTCATTTTTAAATCCCGTGTTTTAGTTTAGTTTAGTGAATTATTAGAGTTCCTTTTTTTGATTGACAGGTGGAAAAAAACTCACTTTATTTGTTTCATCCAATTGCCCATTTTCAGGATGTTGCTGAGTTAGGCAGAGTAATC
>NW_023424214.1:0-1148 GCF_002922805.2 Oryzias melastigma
CCTTCAACTGCATTCCTGAAAAAGTCATTTCAGTGGGGGGTTTCTCTATTCTCTAGCAATAATTTGGATAATTCAAAAAGAAGAGCAAAAATACCAACTGTAAATTCTGGATTATGTAGTAGATTTGCAAAGGTTTTGGGGAAGATGAAGTTTGTCAGTGACCAGGACGGAACAGATCATGGTAGATGTTTTAGATAAAAATGTTTGGACACACAAAGTTACGGTTTTAAAGTTTTAAAAATTGGTATTCTGATGATTTTTTTTAGGTTATTTTGAAGTTTAGCTAATAAAGCAGCTACATGCTAGCTGTTTTGGATAAATTAGGCTTTTTTAAAAACTTTTTTAGGCTATTTTTGTGTTGGGCGACTGTTTACATGCTAGCTGTTTTGGCTAATTTAGTTTTCTTTTTTTTGTTTTGTTTTTGCATTTAGCTAATACGTTTGCTGGCGATTAGCTTCAGTGAATTCAGCCATCAGGCTGAGTGTTTTTAGCCATCAATTTCAGGATCTTCTGCTATCAGCACTAGCATCTTCAGTGGCCAAATTCAGTATTCACATTATCACAGGTAATGCTATATATCTAGTTCATAATTATGTAAAAAAAATATGTTTTTAGAGATTAAAAAATGTCGTTTTAGAGTATTCAATAAAAGTTTATCGCGACCTAAGGTGTGTTTACGATTTTGGCCCCTTGTGCGATTGAGTTTGATACCCCTTGTCTAGAGGAAAACCAAAGAGTACGTAGAGGAGGAGGAGGTGATGGAGGTTAGTGTGATTTGGTGGTGCATAAGGTGGAAAAGTCAAAAGTATCTAAAAAAAAGTGTTGATTAAAGCGGCACAAATTTCAGACAAAAGGTAGAAAACAAAGAAATTGGGCATCCAGATTAACTCAGCAGAATATAATCCTCAAGATCAGCAAATATTTACCAAACGGGTCAGAGCAAAACGCTTAGAGAAATTAAAACTTCTGACAACTTCTGGCATTGAACACTTTATGCTGCACGCTTTCTTTAAACATCATTTTAATAGAAAGAATAAAAATACTCTAGTTGCATTAGTAAACAGCACAAGTTTTTTTGAGATTCAGAGCATCATGAACGCTCCAAGTCCTCTTATCTAACAGAACTCATTTAATTATTGTCTCAGTTC
>NW_023424215.1:0-1148 GCF_002922805.2 Oryzias melastigma
TTTTTGTTCTGCACATGCAGCCACGTTGCAATCAAGCCTCCCGCACGCTAATGTGAATACATGCTGGCTGATTAAGGTGACAGGTTCCCTTAATTCCTGCATGCTTCACTTGTTTCTATACTTTATTCTAATCATGCCAATAAGAAACAGGACATTCTTTTAAAGTCAATGTAGGTTTTTGAGAACCAGGCCTCCATTTTATTCAAGTGTAACAAAAATTCTTTATCTGCACACAATAGTTTGTGTTCTATTTTCAACAACTTTATACCTTTTAAAGAGAGTGTTGTGAGGCAGTTATAAATGCATAGATAAATACGCATTCATCACTGGAAGTTTAAGTTTTATGTTTATATATATATAGATATATATATATATCTATATATATATTATACCAAACGTACATACTCTTGAATTTTAAGGTTTCAGACACCTATAGGGATGAGTGATTAAAAATTGTAAAAAGAAATAATCAGAAATGCAATTTTGAGCTTAATTTTCTTTATGTATGTCATCCATAATCAGAAAAAAAATGTAAGTAGGATTTTTATCTGAGTGGGTTTAAAAAAAAAACAGGTGTTCAGATGGACGATTTGGAGGATTTTACATTCTAATAAATGTTGCAATTGCTTAGCAATTACCTTGTCAAAATGTTGTTTCTAATTCGTTTTTTCTAATGACAAAGTTATTTGTAATGTAATTGATCTAATCTTTTTTAAATAAAATGGGAGTTTGAAGAACTTGGATGAGGATGTCAAATAGCTCAAACAAAGGAAGTTAGAGATTGAAGCACTGATGGTTCAATGATAACACATGATGACAAAAACTTCTGTAAAGCTCTAAAGAGCCATCAAATGATGGCGTGATAGAATTGACATATCATTCATACAACAAAGCTGTGAAAGACAGATTCATAAAGAAGAGGGAACAAGTTCCATCCATTTCTCCCTCTGCAGATGACAGGTTATGGTCACCAAACAGGCTGGCTCGTGTCCCCTGACTGCCGAACATCTCATCATGGAGAGCTGAAAGAGAAAGCAGTCTTTTTGTCCGTCCACCCTGTGCTTGTTTTCCGTTTTATTCTTCAGTAAGGAATTCCCGTGTTCTGCTTGGTCTCTTCTGTGGCCCCTCATCTCTGCTGAGCTGCTCCT
>NW_023424216.1:0-1148 GCF_002922805.2 Oryzias melastigma
ATGTTCACTTCTAGTCTGTAAATCATAATATAACAGAAAGAAACTATCTGAAACAATACAGTGTATGATGGTCTAATAAATGGATTCAGTAGTTCAAGCTTTCACAAATCCTCCATGTTTGTGTTTATGTTCAGGTTGTGGTGATGAATGGCTGCGGTTCCCTCTTTTCCTGCATCGCAGCAGTAATTTGTGATCCCAACGGTAAGCTTGCAAATGCGTCGCCATGTTTCACATGAGCAACGCGCACGTGGTCTCAAATAACAAATGTGTGCTCAACAGAAATTGGAGAGTTTCTTATTTGTATTTGACGTTCCACTGGTTAGAGAATCGGGGATGTGGAGCTCAGTTATTTCACCAAAATGCAGTTGTGTAGTTTCCAAAAAGAGCACTTTCTATGCTTCACTATAGACAAGCTGCCTATTAAACCACAGATGTGCAATACTGTATTAAATATAAAAAATACTATCAAATTTATTATGTATTTAATCATTTACAGTCAGTTAGCCTCTTATGTTAAAGAGGCTGAATGATGAACTCTGGTGGCAAAATTTTCCCATGTTGTTTTTTCCATTTTTGTTTTTAAAGACCTACTTTTTAAACATGAAATTGTGACATATTTCTGATAATGGCAGATATATCTAAAAAAAAATAAAAATAAAACTAAAAATTGCATTTCTGAGCATTTCTTCACTCAAATTATTGTGAATATTCACCAACAGCAAACACAACTCAGAGGGGAATTTCTAATGAACTCCTGCCGCTCTGCAGAAATTATGTCCTAGAGAACTGCTCAAGTTTTTGGATTCTGCCTTAAAAACAGCATAATCATAATTAAAAGACCACTGGAGTTGGTTTTTAAATGTTGCTTTTTGTTTTTTGTTAGGAAAAAATTTGACAAAGTATTTTTCATGTTATAATTGCAACTTATACAGCAGTTGTAGTTTATGGACCATATTTGGTATTGTACATACTAATCATTTTTATAAAGTCCTTTCTGGTGGATTATGATTTAAATGACATTAAGTGGTAAATAATAATTATTAGTTGCATATTTAACATTAGTTAAATAATGCCTTAATATATATATATATATATATTTTTTTTTTTTAATTAAATTTTGTATTTTTTCCCCCAATTTAAATACATGT
>NW_023424217.1:0-1148 GCF_002922805.2 Oryzias melastigma
TCTGAGGGAAGGATGAAGATGATGGCACAGAAACAGGAAAACACAGGGAGCTGTTTTATGAGCTGTTTGTTTGTGCCTGGCATAAACATAGAAAAATATTTTTTTGTTTGTTTTTTTTTGTTTTGGGTTTTCATAATGGGATTTCTGCTCTCCAATTTCCCACAGGGGACTGTTACAGAGCTCATCACTGAGTTTGAGCAAGCCGGGGGGGTGATTGGCCTCGCTTGTGCGGATCCATACTGCAAGGCCTTCGCTGCAGAGCTGCATTAAAGCCCTGCAGGGTACGGCTAACGACTGACCACGTTTTATCAGCTCGGGAGATGTTTTCATTATAGCTGCATATCAAAAATGCAACATTTTATGTTATATGGCCCAAAAAATAAAAATTCTGAAGGGTTTTTTTTTCACTATACTCTACTTATTTTTATAAACACAAAGATAGAGACCGAAATATTTGACAAAATAATAAAATAAAAACTCCAGAATCAGAAGCACCCCAGTCTAGACCCCTGAGGAACACCATAATTGATTTTGATGAGACACACTTTCTAACGTAGAAATTATTCAAATACAAGTTGTTTTACTTCATGACACTAAAAAAGTGCAAAATACACATCAAGCTGTTGTGTTTAACAACAGATAAACCCCTTTAACTACGTTCTCTGTAACTCTTCAACTAGTTACGCCAGGGATAGGCAACTCCAGGCCTCGAGGGCCGCTGTGTCTGCATGATTTCCAGATACCCAAGCCCAACTCATGACTGATTACCTGGTTCAGGCGTGTCCAACCAATTGGAACATGCCAGAGAAGGGTATGTTGGAAAACATGCAGGAGTGGGGCCCTCGAGGCCTGGAGTTGCCTATAAATCCCTTATTTACGCAGTTAACATGAATCCGCTCATTCTGTTGTGGAGAAAAGTAGATTTTGCAATGTTATCCAACACTTAATGTAAAATATTGAGTGGCGTGGAGAATGCTAAGCCTTCTATATTTCATTAACATCAGCCAGAGCAGTGTGCTCCAGCCAATTACACGCCAGGGGCAGGTATATAAAGGTGTGCAGGCACTTTCTGATAATTGACGCTTTGCTGTGGCGGCGGATTACTGGTTAGACGTCTTTGTAAGCTGCATTGTTGCTGCTGGGCGACG
>NW_023424218.1:0-1148 GCF_002922805.2 Oryzias melastigma
GTGACGTTTTGCATTGAAACTGCTGCTAATTTCTGTATTTATTGTATTTTATTTTACTTTGCAAAGATGATTTACTGCCAATACATTTTGGTCACTTTTTGTCAACATTTGAGCGTCTTTAAATAAATGTCATGCAATTCCGAGGAATTGTAAGTAAAAGTGTTCACATGTTGCATCATTTTTTTTTTGCATTTCTTTTTATGTTTTTTGTTTCTTTTTTGTTCCAGCATCTATAGTCTGAATTAGAATGAAGCTTTGCTGCTGTTTTCATAATAAAATAACATTATAACATATTTCATAAAGGCAAAAAGGAATAGTTACCTTTGAAATCAATGTTTTGTTTTTAATATGTATTTTATCAATAATTTTTTTTTTTTTAAATGTTGACGTTTTAACCCTGCAGTTCCCACAGGAGTCTGTCAAACCTCTTATTTTTATGTGAAACCATCACTCTCACTGTCATTGTCCAGCTGCTGTTGGTTCTTCTGCACTGTGAAGATATCCCGGTTTAAAGTGTTTTGCAATGATTTCCTGCAGAATGAATTTTAAGTCGTTCAATACAAAAAAAAAGCCGTAGGATCCTTCAAATGATGCATTAAAAATCCTTTTAAAGAAGATGCAAATGTTTATTTATTTATTTTGCAAATAAAATACATTCATTTTAAGTAAGTCTGGTTCAAACTGACTGTGAGTCTGCACAGTATCTTTCTATAAAAATATAAAGGAGGTGGACGTCAGTTTTGTATTTTAAGAATACTTCAGACTTGACTATGACAGATCGGAGAAGGAGCCAGACTCTCAGATTTCATCACATTGGAATTCATTATTTCTTAACCCACATTCCCAGAAATGGGAAAAAAGGGAAGGCAGAATCTGAGACTGGAGTGGAGAAGGAAGCTTTAAGTTCTAATAGGAAAATGGTAGCATGTGGTGGCAGTTGCATGTGTCAAAGTCCAGGCCCAGGGGCCGGATCCGGCCCTCCAGATCTTTTTATTTTATTATTATTTATGGCCCGATGTTATCTTGCACTCATTTCTAACTTGTATAATTTTGACAAAATATATATTTTATGGAGAGTAAAATATTGAAAGTTATTTAAGGATGTTGATTTATTCTGGAATAATATTCCTGCCCGTTTTTAATCATAA
>NW_023424219.1:0-1148 GCF_002922805.2 Oryzias melastigma
AGTCTTTGTTCTGTCAACACATGTCTCTTCTCACTAACTGAAAGTTCAGCTCACAAGGTCAATCAGCTGATTTGTACACTGAAAAAGTGAAACATTGGATCAATTAACAAAGCTCTGTGATTTGTTAAAATTATTAGTTTATATCAAATTAATCTTTATAGCTCAGTTAATCATCAACTCAAAATTTTTATATTGATACAAACTAATAATTTTAAATGTGACAAATTACAGACCTTCTGTTAATTCATGCAATGTTTCACTTTTTCATTTGTGAAATTTTACTTTCAGCAGTTAATCAAATTTTTTCAACATACTTTTTTTCTTTTTTGGCTATAATACTTAGTTTAGTAATTAAAAACAGACCAGTGACATGCTTTCTGTGTTACAACAAAAAAATAAGAATTTAAGATTTGTTTTGGGTCATGTTTTAAATGATGATCAGTCAGAAAAGCTCAAGTATGGGAAGAAACAGAATATTATAAAAAATAATAAATAAATAAAATAAAATAGAAAATCTGGCTGCCATCCCAGTTATCTCTTTATTTCAAACAGCTACATTTTGCAAATGTGTCTAATTTTAAATAAAAAAGCAGTAGAATTTGAGAGCATCAAGGCTTGTTTCCATTAATACAACTTTAATTTGTTTTTATCTATTTTTTTTTTAGTTTCTCCACAGTTTTGTGATGCAATGCTGCACAGATATCCTCTTCCTCATCCTCTTTAATGTTGTCATCTTTGACTCTATAGTCCTTGGAATTTTCTTCACCTGTAAGTAAAAAAAAGTGTGGTTTGGGGTCAGAAAGACCATCTGCTGTAGAACTTAAACCCAATCAGAGCGGCAGATTTCAGTATGATTTGCTGTGATGAGCATCTGAAAGGAGAAACTTGTGATTGGAATGGTTTTGATTCAGATTTTTGTTTTTTGGGGGCTTGTTCTGTAGCTGCATAGTTTTCCTGTAAAACTTTATTACGTGTCTTTAGGAAAAATCTTTTTTATTTATTAATTTTAAGGTCAAACAATCAATATTATTTAGCTTATTATTTTGGAGTCATTGTACTAGTATTTGGTCTACATGCTTGTATATTTCTTTTTAGTTAAAACATTATGCTGTTGAATTTGCATTATGATACTTTCTCCTCTGAAATAT
>NW_023424220.1:0-1148 GCF_002922805.2 Oryzias melastigma
GGTTTAGGTTATGGAAGTTTAAGGTTTGGTACAGCAATCAAAAACTAAACACTGAAAACATTTAGCATAATAAACTATTACCTTGTGCTCTTATGGGGTCCAGATGACCCGACCCTTACTTTGTTATGTGATTCCTCGCATGACAAGGTTGGAAAGGATGTCTGCCACAGACACCAGGAAAGACGAAAAATCCTTGAAAAAAAAAGTTGAACGCGCTGTCTTGTGGGGTCCAGATGACCCCACTTTTAATGTAACCAAGCCTACACTGAAAAAAAAGATCTGTTGGATTTACATGAAAATATCATGGACATCGGTTGCGCGTAAAAAAATCATGTTATGTGTAACATGAATATTACACATAATAACCATGTTATAAAATAAATACAACACATAATAATCATGTTATAACATGAATAATGTACATAAAAAAATCATGTTATGCCTACATGAATATTACACATAATAATCATGTTATAACATGAATATTGTACATAAAAAAATCATGTTATGACAACACAAAAAAAAAACTTTAGTATGACTTTTTTTTTAAACACTTGACAATAAAATACTTTAGTAGCACTATTTGTTCAAATTAAATATGTATTTAAAATTAAAACAATTTATATTGAATAATTAAAATGTCATTGTATATTACAAATCAGATTATATAGCAATTGCAGAATAATATATAAAAACATTGATTTTATTTCTTTTTAAAACCTCATGCATTACAGCAATCAAATACAACACAACAAGTTTAAGGTTCAACCTGTTTTTTATTTCAACTTGAAAAATATGATTACAGCTATGCAAATAGTACAAATCAATATTTATGAGGTTTGCTGTTTTTTGTTACACAGGACATAAAGCCAAGAGGCTGGATTCCACCAAGAGAAAAAACAATTTTACAGGTAGCAATTTCATTTCAAGAGTTGGATATTAAAGGCTGTGACTTTTTTTAGACATGAACCAATTAAAACAATGTTCTGGATTACCTCAAAGTATGAGGAGGAACGAGCATCACCCCGATTTGTGCGTGTGTAATTCCTGATTTGTGTGTGAATTTTGATTTGAGCATGTGTAATTCTTGATTTGTAACTCATAATACATTTTGTACACAAGTACAAAAATGAAAAAAAAAAATCCAA
>NW_023424221.1:0-1148 GCF_002922805.2 Oryzias melastigma
ACAAACATCTGACGTTCTGGCTCAGTCACAGCAATGGTGCAAAAACAGGAAAATTATAACACTAATGCTAGCTAGCTAGCTAATCTTTTGCACTCTGGTTCTGTGCGAACCAGAGTTCTGTGCGAGGAAAAGATCAACAGCCCTCTTAAAATGCTCATAGTCTTCATACTGTTCTCCAAATCCTGGGGTGGTGGACTTCTTGGTTGTTGGACAGTAGGTGAAGATTTTTTGTGTGCTGTTTACCACCTTGTCCTTTGAAGGTGTGTACCGCCTGCATAACCCGCCACATTTTGGTACGCCACAAGCTGCACAAGGTTTGTCCGATTTTGACGGCACGCTAACAGGGGGCAAAGTCAAAGAGAAGTCTGCACCACTTCCAGAGGCAATAGGTGGAAATGACAGGGTTGGGGCCTGAGGTTGTCATGGTACAACCAATAGGATGGTAGCATTTGTAGTGCTTTGAGATGCTGCAGAACCCACTTTTGCTTCTATTTTCCTAGCGGCATCGGTGCTGTGAAGTCTGGCTTGAACAAGTGTTCCCTCCCAAACAGAAGCTCTGACTGCTGGTTGAGCAGCTGTATACGTCTTGGATCCACGCAGGAAGACTGGCGCTCTTTCCCAGCAACTCGCAGAGACTCCATCCGACTGTTCCACTGGACCGCAAAAGATATGAGGTATACCTGTAATGAAAGAAATGGAGACAACCAAACCACGAGAAAAACATGAGAAAGAACCCTTAAGCTGTATTAGGCTGTTAAATGATAAATTTGCTTCAGAGGAGCAAATCTGCCAATTTTGGATAAAAATTATCCTGTAGCTACATTTTTTTTACATTGCTTACTTTGTGAAGACATGGGACAAATAAGTATTACACACCTGAAATGGCATGATGCCACACCTCTGGGAGGGAACTGCTCGAGGAAGATGAGCATGCAGCCCTTCCAAAGCGTTGGTCCCTCGTTGACACTTGTACCTGTTCAGCTCAACGCCATTCAGGGTCACGACCTTGGTGTTGATGTACAACGGCATGCCAGGTGGGTCCTGCAAGATTTCAAAGAAAAGTCAATTTTTTTTCCCTAAATGTTATTCATATTTTTGAGAGCTATTTTTTTAAATAAACGTCTCACCTGCATGCAGCTTAGATGTTT
>NW_023424222.1:0-1148 GCF_002922805.2 Oryzias melastigma
GAATCCTGGAGCAGGCCCAGTGGTTTCTAGAAAAGCACTAAAATCTTTTTTTTACACTACTAACACACAACTTAACACAGTGTACCAATCTCCTGTTAAAACTACTGTTATTATTGAGTGCTGTAACAACAACAACCACAGAGGTTAAAGTATAAATCTACCTCTTTGATCATGAGGATTCTCACCAGAACCATCATGATCAAAGAGACTCAGAGAGGAACGCTGAGAAGAAGCAGTCGGACATTTTAGTGGAAAAGGAAAGGAAGACGCTGAAATGTTAGTTTCTAAAAAAATAATTAAATATTGTTTTAGAAGTATTTTAAATGAATACAAGAATCGCCAAATGAAATATTGTGATATTTCCCAGAATCTATTTATTCTTATAGCTCTAGTAAAAAGAACGATGGCAGATGTGAATTTAACGGGTGACGTGTAAACATCAGGTTTGATGTTATGGTAATTCTGGAGAGAAAATTCAACTTCTATGTTTTTTTATCTTCTTTTTTATAATTATATGTTTAGCTGCTGCAACTTGTATTCCAGACAGACTTATAGTTTGAGAAACACATTAAGAACAAAATGTCATTTTAACATATTTCAGACATAAAGATGAAAGAAAGTGTTTGGGGCCTAAAACAATTTAAGACCTTTTTGCTTAAGTTTATGTTGATTAAAATAAATATTTATTTTTTTATCTATTGCAAAAAGTTTCTTCAACTTGTGTCTTTCTTCATGTGTTTAGTGTTTCTACAGTAAATCAGAGTTTCAGTTTCTGGAAGAACTTGAGGCAGAAACATTCAAATGAGTTTCATTTCATTCTGATGAAGGAGGTTTTTGTACGACGACTTTTCACTGTGTGAACACAGCCTGACTGTTGATAGAGTGATAACTCTGACAGTAATAAACTCCTGAATCTTCAGCCTGGACTCCACTGATGGTCAGAGTGAAGTCGATTCCATTTCCTGTTCCACTTCCACTGAATCTGGAGGAGATTCCATCTTCATTTACAAATGTTGCATAGATCAGAGCTTTAGGAGCTTCTCCAGATTTCTGATGGTACCAGGACAGAAGGTATTCTGAAAAATCATCGTCATAATATACTTTCTGACTGGCCTTACAGTCAATAGAGACGGTCTGACCGAGCTGCA
>NW_023424223.1:0-1148 GCF_002922805.2 Oryzias melastigma
GTTCTCAGTTTGATTAATATGTATTCAAACATTAAAGATAACTTTAAATTCAGGTCTTATGAACTCTTTATGATCAGTCCTTTCATGTTTCTTTTTATGTTTGATGTCAAACACATTAAACTGTGATTAAAATGTGATCAATAATCAAGCCTTCTCACCATGAGAGCTCAGACCAGAGCGCCTCTCCTTCATCACCCAGAGGAGGTCATGGAGGAGATGTTGGGTGAGGGGGGGCTCCGGCGTAGACCTGCTGCTCTCTACCTGAAGCACTGAAATCCTGACAGGTGAGGTGGAACAACCAGGTGAACCCTCAGCAGACTCAGGACTCCAGCAGGTCCCTAAAGGGTTAAAGACGGTGATGACTCGGTGATGACTCGGTGACGGCGTTGAGTTCAAGTTCCCGCCTTAAGGGGCAGAAGGAGCCCAACGTGACTCTGGTGTGAATCTGCATCCCTGGGGGGGAACACAAGCAGATCAGGTTTCATCTTTCGTGGAGTCCCAGAGGGATTTCTGGGAGCTCTCTGGGCCCCCTCCCCTAAAGAAAGAGCCTCTCTGATTTCATCTGGAGAGGAGCCTCGAGCAGGACGTCAGCGCCGCGCTGCAGCGGTGAGACGGCACAGAAACGCAGCGAACGCCATTGTTCAGTAACCATCCTGTCTGGTGGTTAACCTGACGGCGTGACGGTGATACCGGGGGGGGGCTAACAGGGGGTTCACCGCTGCAGTGACAGCTGCGTCCACGGACACGTTTCTGCAGGACTTTAAGACTTGATAAACCTGACAGTTGTTCAGGTTTAAGGATCACATGAAAGGATTTTAGTACCAAAGGAGTTTTTAGACCAGGATTTGGTCCAGACCGAGTCCTGAACCTTCTGTTTGCTCTGCGTTCAGACTGCCGTCTAACAGACATTTCTGTTCTCTTCACTCATTGGCCAGGAATTATGAGGGCGGGGCAAAGCAACAAGAGACAGAATAATGGAAGTCTTGTGCTTTGTAATCCCTGACTGGATATTTCTCTGATCCGTTCTGAATCCGGTTCAACACTCTTCCTGCTTTGGTTGGTGGAGATGCTGCAGGACGGTGACTGAGGAGACGACGGCTAAAGCTGCATTCACATCGAGCGCGGCAAATCCGTGTCTGCCGCCTCTC
>NW_023424224.1:0-1147 GCF_002922805.2 Oryzias melastigma
TGGAAAGCTGCTCAGCACAATAGTTCTGACGGCCCTTTAACAAACCCAGGAAAAAGATATTGTTAAAATGTTTTCAACAAGGCATGATTTAATACTTAAAATTCTCTTGTTGCCTTTCATTGGTCAGGTTCTTTTCAAAATGTCTTGAAGATTAAATCTAATATTTTTTGTGCATCCACAGTTTATCATAGAGTTATAAATAGCAAATCTTTTGTAACCTCTCTGTACATGTCTGCCTTGCTGATGTTACAATCTCAGTATAGATTCTGGCTCTCTGGGAGTTAGCTAACTCTCACCAGCGGTTGTAGATGATAACAGCCATGGCAGTGGTGGGTGGCAGGGTGGAGAGGTCCAGGTCCACATGCTTCACCCCAGGCGGCACTTTGCTCACACACAGCAGCTCGTTCAACAACATGTTCAACACCGGGATGGTCAACCTGACGGGAAGTGGGTATTATGAAAACTTGAGTGCAAACTGAGAGCTCAGCTTATTTGTCACATTCAGTTCTTTTAAATTAACATTCAAGATATTTTAGTCTCTGATGGCATCATGTAAACAACTCACCCTTTCTCAAGGACGTCCAGATCCCATTTCATGTGTGCAGCTACTTTAAGCGCCAGCAGCTTTAGGGTGCGGTTCCTGCGATTATCTGCTGGGGCCTGCACCTGATTCTGCTCATTTACTGACTGCTTGGATGCCTGCTCCAAGAACTGAATGATGAGCTGCACCGGCGAAGGGTCTGTTAAAAAGAAACACAACATCTCAAGAACCACAATCCAAACTCTTCAGTCATTTACGTTTAGTTGCACTTTATAAACAGAAAAGTAAATGAGAACGCAAATGAGAAAAGATCATCTAGTTTATCACATTTCACATCCTTTAAATTGGTGTGGAAGAGTTATGCTTCTCAAGGCCTGGTGTATCTGCATGCCATGCTCATGGCTGGGTCAGGTATCCGGCCAATGAGAATATGCCAAAGCAGTGTATTTTGGAAAACAAACAAGAATTATGTTTTGTTTTTGAAAAGTTTGAAAATTGCAAATGTAGTTTTGGTAGTGATAATAAAACACATCAGGATGCTGACCGGCGTTGGGTTTCTGCAGATGCTTTTCCAGCAAGCTGTTGTCCAGGAGGAACTCAAACCAG
>NW_023424225.1:0-1147 GCF_002922805.2 Oryzias melastigma
CATTTTCTTTTGCCTTGTTATGGAGCCCCTTAAGCATTAGAGTCAAAGTCAATCGCACAACAATCCAAAACACACCTGAGGTCACGGGTCGAACAGGATAAACATTTATTGAACTCTCTAATACTGCATTTTTAAAACTTTAACTTTTTAAAATTGTTATGAACCAGATATCTGGCATTATCTGCAATAATGCTAGGGTGAATGCTGTAAGCTGAATATGGACTAAATATGTCAGTGCTGATAGCTGAAGATGCTGAAATTGATAGCTACAACCCTGAAGCTGAAAGCCAGCTAAAATATTAGCTATATGCAGAAATATTTTATTATTAGTAATTCCATTTTTGTGAAAAAAATAAAAATAAAAAAAGTTTTTACTTCAATTTGTAATTCTTCAATTCCCCTTAAGGGTCTCCGGACTTCAGGGAGTAATCATGTTTTTAAAATCATGTTTTCTAAACGTTTCCTACCGATGGCTGAGCAGCAGTTAAAGGGTTAATACTTTTTTTACATCACTAAACCTGAATTCTTTGTAAGGATCGTCAGCTCAGACATTTTGACAGTAAATGTTTCTGTGTGTGACTGTATGGAGTTGATAACAACGTGTTCGTATGTTTGACCTTTACAGCTCAGCTCTTAGGGGCCTTTAAAGTTACTCATTACAATGTATTTTAACCAGTATGTGTTTTAAAGTCATCTTGCCTCATTATCTTGCTGTGCCGCTAACAATGTACACACAATTACACGTGTTGTTTGTTTTTTAGATCACAATTACAAAGACAAACACACTGAGGCTGAAAACATCACTGACTGAAAACCCACTTAACAGAGAAACGAGTAAAACCTTCCTGCAAAAACACACGAGCATCATTATAAAAACTAATTCCAAGTGATGAAAAATGTACTTTTTAAACTGCTCACTGTTGGGAATTAAATCCCAAGAGCAGAACGTCTGAAAGAGAAAAGGACTTATTTATTTAGAACTAAAAATTATCTGAAGTTTAAAAAAAAAAAAACTTTTCAAGGTTTGAGAAAAGTCAGTCAGACTTTCGTCCTCAACTGTTATTTATTAATCAAACTCTGACTAAAGTCAATAAGCTGTTTTTCCAGTAAACCTTCTGTATTTTAAACATTCTTAAATGGAAAAACT
>NW_023424226.1:0-1147 GCF_002922805.2 Oryzias melastigma
AATGTCTGTCGAATATCCAATATCCAACTAACTTCACCTCGGTTTCATATAGTCTGTTATTTATTTACGTATTTATTTTCAAGTTAAAATTATTTAGCCTATTTTTTTGTTTTTAAGAGTCCGCCAAAATCTTTCCAAACAAGTAGAAAAATGCTGTGAACAACAGGAGGGAGCATGCGCGCGACAACATGTCGGGACATATCAATTAATTTCTTACCTGCTTTGGAAAGTGCAGAAAGTTTGAATTGTCCTTCCTTACTCCATTACGACACATTTAGAAAGAAAACGAGAATCTAAACCGGCGTGTTTGGGGAGGTGTCGCGCAGAAACGAGGAAATGCGATAAAAGCAGACTCCGGTTTCACTTCTCTGTCTGTTTACTGTGGCATTAACTATTTCATGCACGGAGTGAATCATAAAACTGAGGACAGAACACACACTCTGGCTTTACTGTAGACTAGAATTTTTTTTCTCTACATTCATTTTTGCTTTTTTAATATTTAGAAGTTTATAAAACCACACAAGAGGAAGGTTTTGGGGATGGTCCAATATAAAGCTGCTATTCACCCCTGACCCAAAAAAGTTAGCACTATAAAAAATAATAATAATAATAAAATGAAAGAACAATCTGTAAAGAGCTATGAGGTTACTTACCGTCAAGCCAAATCTTCTGAGGGTAATACAAAATAATAAAAAAGACAGGTCTGACGGGTTAAAAAAAATAGGGTGTGTTCAAGGGATTGTGCTTTGTTTGTTATATTCACTGAGAGAAAAAAATCCTTCACAATATTTACCCTGACAACATTTAATTTTATTTATCATTTACATTTTAAAATCAATATTCATTTTTTTAATAGAACAAAACCATTGTTTGCAATAAAAGGGTCTGATATTTTGTAAATTTCTAGTGTTACTTTCGAGGAAAACTTTCTAAAGCTAACAGAATAGGGCAAAATATCAGCAAACTCCAGACTTGATTTTTTTGCCTCATAAATATTCATATTTATATTTATATATGTTTATGTTTTTGTGTATTTCCTGAGTTAAAAACGGAAGAAAACCAAACGTAACGCCAAAAAAATGAATCTAATAAACTGAATGTTATAGAAATGGCCACGAGAGGGCAGTAAAACACTAGCAGGTCAGTA
>NW_023424227.1:0-1147 GCF_002922805.2 Oryzias melastigma
AGTAAAGAAAAAAAATCAATAATTAACAATAATAATAAAACATACCCAGAAAATGCATTTATAAGATTATACAGATTTATTTATATTTAT
Source organism: Oryzias melastigma (assembly GCF_002922805.2). NCBI lineage: Eukaryota > Metazoa > Chordata > Actinopteri > Beloniformes > Adrianichthyidae > Oryzias > Oryzias melastigma. The sequence goes on from NW_023424227.1 coordinate 91, forward strand.
ATTTGGGTTTACTTAGCACTAAGTGCCTTTATGAAATTCAAAAATAGAAAAAAAAAAGCATTGGTTGACATTTTTACAAATACTTTTTTAAAACACTGTGGCCATTTTGAAGATTTACTGAATTGGTTTTAGCCGCCACTCACAAAAATATGTCAATAAAGGCTTAATCTTTTAAAATTACATTGAAATGACAATCATTCTTTATGAAATTAAAAGCCTTTAAGTTTGAACAGAAATTATGATAGTAGAAATGATTATATCAAAAAAAGATCTCTATAAATAAAAATCCAACTTTACTGAATTTGGTTGACAAAGCTAAAAGTTTACAAAATAAAAATTTTTTTTTAGCGAATAAGGGGTTTGTGGTGTATTCTTCAATGGCAAAACATGTTTAAACTTTTTCAAAATGTATACTTTTAAAGCATGCACCATGAGAATACTTCAAAGATTCTGACTCTAAATTCTATTTTAGGAAAAGTTAAAATTGTCGTATTTTTGGTGGATCAACTTAAACTTGTTTCATGTTGAAGCATAAATATAAGGTCCGTTAGTAAACCAAGAACAAATTTGACCACAGTTTTTATTTGCTGTGATTTGATTCAAGCAAACACAGTTCCTTTACCTGCAACCTGCATAAAATCACAATGTTAACAGTTATTTTTAGTTTCAACATTTTTACTTTTATATCAGAGGACTGCCATGAACTGTGGAAGCTCTAGCTTTTTCAAAAGACAAAACAGCGTCGAACATGTTCGGATTTATCATTCTGAGTTGCACAGAAATGCAACCGTCAAATAAATTGTGAAATGGCTTAAAATGGCTGAATAAACTCTTATAAAATGATAAACTGCAGTGAGGTCAATTCTCACCAAAACTTACAAGTAGCTTCTTTTATTCAATTGTTTGCCTTAACACAAGTTTCTTCTTATTTGATAGAAAAATAATATTTCATATTTTCAAGGTTTAACTGATTTGACCTTAAAAACGTCCAAAATAGGAAAGATGTTAACTGTTGGACTTACTTTTGATTTTAGCAGCCTGGCTTTGACCATATTTG
>NW_023424228.1:0-1147 GCF_002922805.2 Oryzias melastigma
CAGACGCCAGACCGGACCCCCATCAACCCATTGTTTATACTCCCTCCCACTAGCCTGTAGCTCCTCACAAGCCCAAGCTAACATTAACGTAGCAACAAAAATGGCGACCAGTATCAGAGTTTTGCAGCTGCACTGTTTTGATCCAGATTCTAGCTAAAAGGAGGAAAATGAAGATGTTCATGAAGCTATTTGTCTGTAAGTCATCAGAATTGGCGTGAAGGGAGACTTTGGCCCCGCCCATGTCAGCAGCTGTGTCACAAACCTGAAAGTTTTCAAACCTGAAGGTTTTCATCCACTCCTGATCCAAAACAGTTTGAATAAAGAAATACTCAGACATGCAGTTTTATTCTTAACTTCTTTTAAACATCATTAAAAAAATAATACTACGAGAAAATGGTAAACAGCTAATAGCTTGTTAGCACATTGAGACCAGTTTAGGTAACCCCCCCGTCCACTGCCTACCTTAGTTTGTGGGGGGTTTGAGGGCCGTGTGGAGGGGTGGACAGGTAACTGAGCAGAGACACACCCTCTCTGCTGTGATGACCCCTGGACAGCAGAGGGAGGGAGCCCTCCTTGTCCTGCAGCTCTCGCACCATGGACTGCAGAGAGAGTCACATGTCAGCAGCTTTGAGAATACCAACAAGAGTCAGGATTACAGCTTCAAATGAAAAATCACAATCATGATCTAAAGACAACAAACATCCTTTCTATGAACCGTATCCAGCCCAGCTGCGCTCCGCTGTACATGGAAGGGTAAATGAATGAAGTGCTGATCACCACTAAGCAATGGGTTTTCTTAAATCGGAGGATTCCAATGGCTTTTGGTTTAGTTCTATTGTACAGGAGTAACTGTTACTTTTGATTGGATAAATAGAATCCAGTCCAGTAAAAAATACAAAAATAAAAAAATAAAAAAAAATCACAGGACAAATTGAAATATACACAACTACGGTCTAAAACATGAATGCTGAAAACTCTGACCTGGTCCACATTCAGGCCAACAAAGAATTCAAGGTCCAAGGTATGACTGGTTACATGATTAAACTAAACGACTCTGTGAATGACAGCAACTGTAATGCAGCACTGCAAGTGTCACCAATGTTTTTTAGGAGTTTTTCCTTACCGCGAGGGAGGGTCTAAGGACAGG
>NW_023424229.1:0-1147 GCF_002922805.2 Oryzias melastigma
GGGTCCTTCAGGATTGTAGATGTTCTTTTTTGGCAGTGGGATCTTCACTGTAAAAAGTATGAGCTCCCTCTACTCAATAAAATTGTGGCAACAAAGTGACAAATAATAACACTGAGTAAATTCAACACCTCCAAAAAATAATTAATTTCTACTAAAAAAATTGTTTAAAACTGAAATAATAAACTTAATTAATATGTAAAAATAATATTACAATGCTTAGTTAAAGCAACTTAAATTCTAGCAGCATGTCAGTTAATACTGCTCAAAAATTTTAAGTAGTTAAAAAGGGTTTTTCAAAAGAAAATGATAAAAATATTCCAAAACATGTAAGAAATTTGATTTAACTTAATTTAACAAATTAAAGGTTATGTTACTGAATTACTTTGCAAAATTGATTAATTTCAACTGTTTTTGGAGAAATTTTATTTTATTGTGGTGCGATTGTTTTTTAAATCACACCGGCCCTCATAAAGACCTAACATTTATAAAATTGTAAAGCTGTATTGAAACGACTCAACTGGTAAGTCAATCGTAGCAGGGACCCAAAAGGCGAGCTATTCTTTAACTGGGTGGGGAGGAGAAACGTCCGTACCCCAAACGTCGCACTACCCCGAAAACAGTCTGAGATAGAAGTCATATACTGCGTAGTCTCACTTCCAACATCAATGCCCATTTATTTTAAACACACACGAACAGCCAAACAGTATGAACCTCACTTCTGCTCACAGCTCCCTCACTCATGGTGAGCAATGTAACACACCCAATATTTCCCACTTCCCATGAGTCTTAGGAGCTGAAGGCGGGGCTAACCCCCACTATGTTCATTATTTCTGAAGCCAAAAAACGGCCTGTCCCAGTATTTTTCTTTTTTTTAATCGTTTTCTCCTTAACGAGATAATCAACAGTCGCATTTCCATTAACTCTGAAATTTCGCAAATTGGAATTTGGATAATAAATGATCCAAATGGAAATACCACAGTTTGGAAAAAACTGGCATTTTTCGAAAAAAGAAATTGCGCTTACAGGAAGAAATAGACATTTCCCCCCCTCTGGAGCAAACTGTGCTCCAGAGGGGGAGGAGCTATCAGGTTGAAACCGTGAGACCAATGTATTCCAATTGAGTAAAATTTATTATTATCCAGAGATT
>NW_023424230.1:0-1147 GCF_002922805.2 Oryzias melastigma
GTGTGTTCTCTGGGCCAGAAGCGGCTTGTCCTCCGGTGTCTGAGCGCCCCCCGGGAGTGGCGCTCCCGGGAGCGCCGGTCTTCAGTGGCTACAGTATCACAGGTTGTTGCTTCTCTCCCTCCGGCTGTTGTGCTCATGTGGTCCTTTGGGATTTGTTATCTGCACAGCCGAAAGAATAACAGAAAACACAGTTTAAATTTAGCTTGATGTTAAAGGACCAATTTATTTATATTTAGTTTTTAGGTACAAGATTTAAAGCCCAGAAAGGACACACAATTTTGATCTACTATTTGCCAAATTAGATTGTTTATGAAAACATACTAATATGCTGTTGTTGTTTCTCAATAAAGACATTTTTTTCAGTGCTACAATATAAAAGATGCAGTATTGGTATCAATACAACTTTACTATCCTGTGTTTATACTTTTTCAGCCAAGTTTCAGTATTAGCTTCTAAAATATCTTACAAAATGAGTTTCACCTCGACCCCCGTCTGAGGGGAAAAAGAGGATCAACATTTTATCAGTTGAAATATCAACAAAAAAGCTTAACTTTTAAGATCATTTTCTCTAAAACAGAGCAAAACTCCACAAAAAGAGGACAAGTGACTTTTCCTTCAAACAAGGAGAGTCCAGGTCGCTACCCAAAATACTCATCATTTTTACTCTACTGCTAACCAAAAAGCTGACAGTTCATATTTTATGTTGTCTGTAAAGTTTCAAACATTCAATAGAATAAGGTTAAAGAGGTTTTCTCTGTTTTCGTACCTAAAAATATGTAGAAAAGTGCACAATTTTAAAAAAAGTTTTGGATTCCTAATGTTTTTTGTGTTGTTAGCACTGCTAGCTTAACCCAATCTAGCTAAAACAAATACTTTAAAAATTTCTGGGGTTGTCTCTGAATTCCTTCACTACTCACTAAATAGTGCACTATATAGTTCATTCATCATTTTGTAGAGCTGTCAGAGTCTATTCCAAAATACAGTGGTTGAGAAATTTCCCAGAAGTCCCTGCAACAAACCAATGTGGATCGACGATAACTAGATTAGTGAAAATAAACAAACAAAAAAATCAATTCAAATGTATGTTTTTAACAATTCATTCCCGTTGTCATCATCAGAACACAGTGGATTCACAGATATTCATCCT
>NW_023424231.1:0-767 GCF_002922805.2 Oryzias melastigma
GATCCGTACGGACCACGGATAATCCGTGATCCGCAACACCCCTATAAGTTTTATAAGAAAGTGTTGCATATTGGTTTACTATTGTAAAGTATTGCATATTGGTTTATCAAACTTAAAGTGTTGCACATCAATTTACTGGTGTAAAGTGTTCCGTATTGGTTTACTAACGCAAAGTGTTCCGTAATGGTTTACCCATTTAAAGTGTTGCACATTGATGTACTAACGTAAAGTGTTGCATATTTATTTACTTACAAAGTGTTGCGTATTGGTTTTCTAACCAAAAGAGTTGCGTATTTGTTTACCAACCTAAAAAGTTGCTTATTGGTTTACTAACGTAAAGTGTTGCGTATTGGTTTACTAACGTAAAGAACTGCGTATCGGTTTAGTAATGTAAGAGTTGCACATCGGTTTACTAACGTAAAGTGTTGCGTATTGGTTTACTAACGTAAAGTACTGCATATTTGTTTAGTAATGTAAGAGTTGCACATTGGTTTACTAATGTAAAGTATTGTGTATTGGTTTACTAACGTAAAGTGTTGCGTATTGGTTTACTAACGTAAAGAACTGTGTATCGATTTAGTAATGTAAGAGTTGTCCATCGGTTTACTAATGTAAAGTATTGTGTATTGGTTTACCAATGTAAAGTATTGCGTATTGGTTTACTAACGTAAAGTATTGTGTATTGGTTTACTAATGTAAAGTATTGTGTATCGGTTTAGTAATGTATGAGTTGCACATCGGTTTACTAATGTAAAGTATTGCGTATT
>NW_023424231.1:929-1147 GCF_002922805.2 Oryzias melastigma
GTACTGCATATTGGTTTAGTAATGTAAGAGTTGCACATCGGTTTACTAATGTAAAGTATTGCGTATTGGTTTACTAACGTAAAGTATTTCGTATTGGTTTACTAACGTAAAGTACTGCATATTGGTTTAGTAATGTAAGAGTTGCACATTGGTTTACTAGCGTAAAGTATTGTGTATCGGTTTACTAGCGTAAAGTGTTGCGCATCGGTTTACTATCG
>NW_023424232.1:0-1147 GCF_002922805.2 Oryzias melastigma
CATGAATATGTACGTTCTATTTATCACTTCCAGGTGTGCTGATTTGCATTTCATGCTTCTTTTTTAATACTTTTTAAAGATTTATCAGGTGATGTATTATATATCTCAGAGGGCTAATAATACAGATTCCACCATCCTATCGGCTTAGTTATTAAGTCTTTTGTGCTCAACTTTATTTTATTTTTACCGTTTGGTCCAAACAATGGAAATGATGTTTGGGATCCTTCAAAATAAAACTCTACAAACACATTTTATTCTTTTTAGAGAAATAGTATTTAAAGTATTTTTTTCACAACACTTAATATAAATATATATATATTTTTTCTAAGGATCATCTATAAGCACTATTTTGTTTCTTGACAAAAAAAATCTGCTCTTAATCCTATCAGCAACAGAATATCTGCCAAAATATAAAATATAATAACTCAGTAGGAGTGGTATTACATGCGTTTGTTGCTTCAAATTATTTTTCAAGCAATAAATCAAACTTTTTGACTTTAGCGAATATTCACTTTACCTAAAAGTGACCTAAAAGTGTATTGTAATAATTATTATTATTATTGTATTAACCCTTTCAGGGCCGGCGTTGCAGATTTCCAACAGCTAAATGCTAACTACCTATTAGGGTAGTTAGGATTCACCATTACTACCATACTACCCCATTTGATTATTTTCCCCAAATTTCAATTTTTTTCTGTAACTAAAACTTAATTTGGCCCTGAGACGGTTTAATGGCTATTTTTGTATTGCAAAGATCTCTAATTATGAGAGAATTATTTTATTCCTTATGTTTCCTTATGTTATTTTTTCTTTGTTTTTGTTTTTTTAATCAACGCATTTCACTATTTCTGAAATGAGTTTGGTATATTTGTGGCATTTTGTTGGATTGTCGAAAATCACTGCTTGAAATAAACCAATATACCAAAGATGTGTGAACATTTAAGCGTTCCTGATATTAACTTTTGGTTTAGCTTATGGAGATAAACAGATTTGCCATTAGAAATATATTTTCTAATGTTGCATTTTTAAAACAAATCCTCACACTTTAACATGGATTTAATTTATATGAAGAAAACTCAAATCTAACAAACCTAAATAAGTGATAACTGCTGAGGTGATGAGCAATAATAGCAGCACAAAGTGGTGT
>NW_023424233.1:0-1147 GCF_002922805.2 Oryzias melastigma
ACACAGCTCCTTTCACCTCATTCATTTATAATACGTGTTTCTAATGGGTAGTCTAGTTTCTTAGTCTAAAACGTTAAGATCTGCTTCACATTTGTTGAGGCTAAAGCTGGTATCGTCCAGCTACATTTGTGAACATAACATGTTTACAAACCATTACGTTGAACCAATAATTAAAGCAATATATAACGGTTTTAAACCATGCATTTTGACAGGCAGAGTTTAAGTTTAGGATACGTGTTTCAGCTCCATTCCATCTTTTCTCTCAGCGGGAGCCTGTTTTTCAGGCACCACAAATGGTATAATTTAAAAAATATTAGATAGGATTAAACACATGCCCAAGCTTGTCTCTGTTCTGCTTGAACTCATCACAGCATCCACTCTCAGTCGGGGTTTGATCATGAACCCCAATTACACAGGGTTTCTAAGTGAGCTCTGACTCCTGCTTGATGAACATATTTGCACTCTAATGGATCGTGTTGCTATTTAAAGAACGCTCCTTGTGAACAGAAGTCACATTTCATCTCGGTTTATGGTTTTCAATGTCTCCGGTTTTTTGGTTCAGTAAATACAATTTAAAAAGATGTCCATTGATTTGCAAAAGACTCAATTCACAATGACAGTGATGTTTAATTTAAACCTCACATGCAGAATCTCTGATCCAGAATGACATGCTCAACTCCTCCGGTTCCATCTGGGCTTTGTGTCGACTTCATGCTGAGAGAATCGACAAGTGAAGAGTTTATATTTTAGAAATAAGTAGCTAGAATACAGAAACGGAACAACTGTGAGCTTACACTTCAGCTTGGTGTCGTAGGTCAGAGGATTCACTTCTCCCGGAAGTGTTGAGGTCCACCAGAAACCCAGAGGAGCCGTGTTCATTTTTATTTGCATATTTAACTGTAAATAATATAAATTATATATAAAATAATACTATAATAATACTATAATTAATTTTATCCATTTATTTTTTAATAGTTTAATTAACATTAACTTTTTAACAAGCATTGCTTTGTTTGTCTGTTGTTTTGTTGTTTTCTAAATGAAGCTATAAGTTGCATAAAACAGAGAATAAATATGAGCAATGAGAAAAGGAAAATCATGACGATTCAGTTTGATTATGTGGGACATGATAAAAAATAAATCACAC
>NW_023424234.1:0-1146 GCF_002922805.2 Oryzias melastigma
TGTCAGACTTGTATTTTTGCTGTCTCCTGACACAGAAGGTGAACTTGTCTATTTGGTTGCACTTTTAGTTGTGAGGACAGCCCGTCACCGCTGACACTCAGTGATGACAGACAGTTGAGTGCCGTCTCCGTCAGCTCGTTGCTCAAATGGTTCCCACATGCTTGGATCTGCAGTAAAGATGGAAAACATCCGTACTCCTCACTGTTTTTGTTTTACCATGTGACCTTTTAAATTTCTATTTTTTTTATCTACTTTTAAGTTTGTTTATATTTGAGTGTAGCTGCACTTTTATTTCAACCACTGATGAGCTTTGATGTAACAATACTCACATAGTACACACCAACATATTTTAGTATTGTGGAACGTGCTTTTTTCTGATGGATTGTACAGATTCTGTTTCTGAATCCCTCCTGGGGTGTCGGCGGAGGCGGGGTCTACCCTGAACAGGTCGGCAGTCTTCTGCACACACCTGGGGAGCATGCAGAGCCACCAGGTCACCTATGAAGCATGTGTTTGGAGGGAGGAGGGAGAGCCGGCCCACGTGCACGAGGAGGACACGCCCACTCCACACCGAAAGGTCAAGCCGGGATCTGAACTGTACCACTTTGCAGTTTCTTATTGTAAGCTATTGTAGAGATGTTTGTGTTTGGTACTGTTTTGTTCTGAATATCAGCAAGAACATGCATTAAAGATTTGAATATTAGACGTTTATGTGTGTTTTTAAAGAATTGAGTAATATGTGGTGTTTAGGTCGAATTTTGGAAGTAAAACTAAGGTTACTGTGAAAATACACTCGAGCTTAGTTACATTTTCCAGTTTTAAGGAACTTTGTCTGTTAACTTTAATGAAAATGAGTCATTCTAAGTGTGGTTAATAATACTGATGATGCTACTGTATTATTCTTGATCATGTAACTATCAAAAAGGATCTTTTCAGTAAGCTTAATGTTTTCAGGTTTACTCTTCTTTACAAGAAAAAAAAGCTAAGTGTTTTCATACTATTAGACCACAGATGTCAAAGTCAAGGCCCGGGGGCCGGATCCGGCCCTCCAGATCATTTTATTTTATTGTTATTAATGAGCCGATGTTATCTTGTACTTATTTCTAACTTGTATAATTTTGACAAAATATATTTCTATGGAGAGTA
>NW_023424235.1:0-1146 GCF_002922805.2 Oryzias melastigma
CAAGACAGTTTGATGGATTTAAAAGGAGAAATACTCAGAAATGCAAATATAAAAAAGATTTCTGATAACACTTGTTCTCTTTCAGAAGAAAAATGTCACACCGACATGTTAAAAACTTAAAAAAACAGGATTTAAAGGGTTTATACCATGAAAAAAATCAACTTTCTGATCTTTTAAGTGTATTATAATGTTCATTCCTCACTATAAAGAACTCCAAAGTTTTATTTTGATCTGTTCATACATTTCTGAGTAATCCTCTAAAAACCTGCGGTCTCAACGCCAGCCCCTCCTAACCCACGACAATGGGCGGGTTTTCATGAGCTGACACACGATCAAGAACAGATTCTTCTAGGAAGAGAGGGACCTCTCAGCCCCACCCCCAGGCTAACATAAAATAGTAAAAAGAAAAAAAGAGTAAAGTTGAAAAACCTTATGGATTCAGTGTGAATAAAAACTTTAAAATACTATGCAAAGACAAAAAAAACTTTAAAATCCTATGTGGCTACCAATATAAAAATAAAAATAAAAACTTTGCAAAGTGATAAAAATTATAAAAATACAATGGAAGCAAAAAAAAAAAACAAACTGAAAATATTCAAATGAGAGGGTTTTGAGTACAAATGACTCAAAAGATTGAAGATTTTTTTTTGTAAAGCAAGTCTGCGTTTTACTAAAAAGTTGCTTGTAAATAAGTTTTCAGTCACATCAATGTAATAGATTTTTTAACTAAAAATCAAACAAAAGTACTTCTGAGATTTTGCAGTGTAAAATAAGAAAATTAAAGTCCTACCTTTAAAAACATGAAGAAAATGGCAAAAAGAGTTAAAGGAAGTCCGATGGCAGCCAGAGCTCCTTGAACTACAATAATGATAAATGAACCGTGTGGATAACAGCCGTATCTCTTCCCGTCGAGGCTGGAGTTGCAAAAGGTCTTCATTTGTATGCCTGAACACAAGTGTAAAAAGAGAGCTGGAAGTTTGCTATTCTTGTGAAAGTCTTACACATTATTTTAAATTTGTGCGCTGGTTTCTGAGAATAGAATAGAAAATCTGAACATAGTTTGAATTTATTATTAAAAGATCAGTCTAAAAAGAACAACATTATAATATTTCATGCTTATAGGAAGCAGCAGAGCACAATTTACCA
>NW_023424236.1:0-1146 GCF_002922805.2 Oryzias melastigma
TCTGCACCAAAGGTCCTGCCCACAACTAAGAGGCAAATTTCTAATGAACTACTGAAACTCCAGTGAAACTATCTCCAGAATGCAAAACAAACTTTTCTTAAATGGCATAATCATGATTAAAAGACCGCTATAAACGCTTTGAAAATAGTTCAAAAGACGATGAAACTTTAATCTGAGCATAGAAAAGGTTTTGGAAAACAAAACCTCCATTCTCTTTTTTTGAGGATTGAACAAGATGTGAAGGCACAACTATTGATATTTTTCCACATTATTCAAAGCTTTACATCAAATATACGGTTTGCCACTGCTCCAGATTGCTGTCACCTTTAAATTTTGTGAGTGAGACACCAAATTTACTTTTATACATTTACAAAAATATTTCTGCTAATTTTTTTGTTGTGCTTTTGACTGATCCCTGCTGCAAGTATTTGCTAAATGTTCAAGGTTTTAGTCTAAAAATTTGGCAATTTTTTGTTTCTATTTAAGATACGGTGGAATAACAGGGCCACCAAAAAAAAAAAAGTAATATTATAAGTTTTTTTCTTGTTACTTTGTGATTTTTAATCTCATAAAACTATGACTTTTAATCTTGTACATTTCAAGTTTTTTTTCTTGTAAATCTTGTGAAAAAAGTAATAAATGTTAAACTCATTAGGTTTTATTCTCGTAATTTAACAGCCAAGATTTTTTTCTAGTAAATTTATGAGACTTAAAGGTGTAATTAAAAAAAAGGTTGTAAATTGTCCCTAATATTCAGTTGTATTAAGACACAATTTTTCAGTTTTTTTTCTTAATAGAAATTGTGGATTCAAACAAGACTTTATTTCATCTTCTGATAATTTTTTACGTATGAATTTATAGTTTAGATCCAACATCTTAAACATCCATCCCACAAATGCATTTCCACCTTGATGCATAAAGTAGACATTGTTTATACAGAGAGTAGTAGACATTAAGGTACACCAGCATTGATCCAATGAAATCCAAAAAATGGACGGTTAAGACCAGTAAAAATAAATGCATGTCAATACATTTATTTTTACTGGTCTTAACCGTGTGCTGGAATGCTTGGGAAAACAAACTCTGAAGAGAACTGTTAAACACAAGTCAAACAGTTTGGAAAAGTAATTTTTAAAAAGGCAGGAT
>NW_023424237.1:0-1146 GCF_002922805.2 Oryzias melastigma
GAGCTGCAGCCCCCCTCCCCCCTTGTTTTCCATGTACAGAGAGGATAACTTCATTATTATTTATTTTAAGGTAAAAATGGGTTATTTTTCATGCCTGTCTGTTGCACTGGCTCCCCCAGGGCGGGGGCGGGGCGTGTTCTGAGGGGGCGGAGTCTACGAGTTAACGTCAAAGCTGTAGAAGAGAGTCTCGACTATCATTAACCCCCCCACCGAACGGAGAGCTGTCCCTGACCATTCCAGTCCCTCCGCCCGCCGTTCCTCGCCGCGTTTTTGGGCCTTTTTCCACTGTGGGGAGGGGGGGGCTGCAGGTTAGATCTGGTCAGAGCTGTAAAGTGCACTTAGACATTTTCAGAATGTTTTTGATTTGGGTGGGGCCGCAGGTTGCCACGATTGTTTGCAGCGTTTTATTTCCTTGTCTTCCTGTGTTGACGATTCCAAATAAAACAGTGTTTGTATACGAGCGCCGTCGCTGTGTCCCCGCCGCCACGGCCCCCCAGGAGAGGTCCAGCCGGGGGTGGGGGAGGCCCCCGGGGTCGCCGGGACGACCCACAACCACTCAGTCTGTGCGGGAACGGCCCATCCGGAGCGGGAATGTTGGAGTCCGCTGAACGAAGCGAGACCAACCAGGAAGCTCTGGATTTTCAAAATAATGTCAAGTAAAAGCTCTGAAACCATCAAAGGTGTTTTCTGTTCTTTACACAGCAGGCGGGGGCGGGATTTGAACCATCGTCCTCTCAATGGTGCCTCAAAGTCTTGCCTAAGAGGAAGATTTGCACCACTTTGACATTTCGCACCAACCCTCATCAATTGTAGGAGGCTAACGTGGGCTAGGAAACAGAAGAAGAAGTAGCCCCTCCCTGCTCGTCCAGTGTGAACACTACAGACGTTCTTCAACCTGCGTCGAATGCTTGGTGTGAACGTAGCTTCAGTTACAGCTTTGAATGACAGACGTCTTTGCTTCAAAATCATCTGATCTGAACCAAATTCTGTCCCTACAGTAATGAATGGATTAAGATAATCCCTGATCTTTAAAGTCCCACCCTAATCATTTTCTGACCTGTTTTCAGATCGGTCCCTGTGGTCATTAAATCATAAATATAACGGTTTTGGAAAAAAAAGTAAAAATCTGTTTTGGTTTTCTAGGAC
>NW_023424238.1:0-1146 GCF_002922805.2 Oryzias melastigma
TTCCGTAGCAACTTCCGGTAAAAATTTCCGGTCCGTCCAGAAAAAGAGTCCCTTTTTATGATTTTCTTGATTTTAAAGATCCCGTTCGAACGAATTAATTATTTCGTTTGAATGAATTAATTATTTCGTTCGAACGAAATAATTAATTCGTGGGAACGAAATAATAATTTGTGGGAACTAAATAATTTTTTTTTACCCATGTCAGGTCAGGGGCTCCGTAATATATGCATAGACTGTAAATATATATTTATATATAGTCTATGAGTATATGCCGTAATGTAATGGCATTGTTTCCTATCACTTGTGAGCTGCATCTAAAATTCAACTTTATTCTGTTGCTATTTTTTGTTTAAATTACACTTGCATTTACATAGGTTTAAAAATTAACATTTCATAAAAATATTTTCATGATTCAGGGCTGCACGGTGGTGCAGTGGTTAGCGCTCTTGCCTCACAGCGAGAAGGCCCCGGTTCGACTCCCGGCTGGGACCTTTCTGTGTGGAGTTTGCATGTTCTCCCCGTGCATGCGTGGGTTTTCACCGGGGACTCCGGCTTCCTCCCACCGTCCAAAAACATGCTTCATAGGTTAATGAAGACTTGGACACTTTGAGTAAATCCCACCAGGCTGTTAAGGTGGTAATTATGTTTATATGTCAAGTATCAGAATTTGTGAGTAAAGAATTTAGAAAAACTGTAAAACCCAACTGCCGTCTGCTGTGGTTATTTTATATATCTGCCTCATGGTGGCAGCATTGCTACAATTCATGCTTAGTGAAGGATAACCGCTGAGTGAACGTCATGCCATGATGTCAGAACCCATAATGAGTTTCATCAGATTGTAATCTTTGCACCCTTTAGGATTGTCCTCTGAAGCATCTCTTAAATTGCTTTATATTTGGACATGTTTTTGGTTTTCTTTTCCTTTAAAGAAACTATTTTACACAAAGAGGATCTCTGCAAATGCAAACTTACTGTTTCATCTTTTGGCCAGATGTGGGATAAAAACAGACCATGATTTGAAATACAAGCTGCAGATGTGACCTGCAGCGACGGGGCTATCCAGGGATGGAGGGAGCAGTCAACCTGCATCAGGGCTGAACAGCAGAGATCTGGAAAGGAAGACAAGACAGAGACACAAAGAGTATT
>NW_023424239.1:0-1145 GCF_002922805.2 Oryzias melastigma
AAAAGATAATTACATAAGAACAACAAGGTACAAATAAAACACATAATAACTTGTCCCTATGCAGTCTAGTACTAGGGCACATTTTAAGGCAGCACTGTTCACTGGATAACCAAAGGTGGCTTATTGCTCAAAAAAAGGAATGTTCAGTGCACTACATATATATATATATATATATATATATATATATATATATACATAAACACACATAATATTAATAGTATTGATCTCAATTTGGTATCGGATGGATACTGGCCCGTAGATATCAATATTTCCACTTTTGTTTAAAACTTTTCTGTATCAGCAAAAACTTCATAGTTCTTCTAGAGTTTCTTTTGGTTTGTAGACTATTTTTCATTCACTTCTTCACTTTTTATTGAATTTCAAGAAGGTTTTATTTCAAGAAGCGAATTTCCATTTAATTGAAAATATTGTCCTAACTCTGTTTTTGTTGTATGTTTATCAAGTAATTTCAAAAATCTCACAAAACAACATTCACAGCAATCAAAAAACAATAGAAATTTTGACATTCATGTCACATCCACCACATTTAAGTAAAATATCGATATTGGTATCGATATCGACAATATTGACCAGTATCAGATTGATATCAGATCGATACCCAAATGCTCAGTATCGCCCAGCTCTACATTATATCAGAATTAAACATCTAAAAATATGGTCAAAATATGTTTTATCGCTTGCTGTGGTTCATGTAATAGATAGAAACACGTCAAATCCAGCCACTACAGTACAACCACAGAACTGAAAAACTGGTTTATATCAACTCGATATTTTTACTTCTCTTCCAGATCTCTTCTTACAAACAATGGGTCGAGTTGAGACTCTGTCTTTATCATAATCACAAAGGAAACTCAGCATATCCACTATGAGCCAGTTTACATCATTACACGGAAAATACACAAAAAGTACACTACCATGATATGTCATCAGGGTTGACCTTGATCAGATAGCCAAGAGTTAACCTGAAAATGTGTGTTTTCTGTAAGTCCAAAACCACTGCAGATATTAATGATGTCTGAAATGTATGATGAGTAAACAATACAAACAAATGATACAATTTTTGTTTTCTTTAATTTCTGTAACTAAAAACATTTAATGAGATCCACATTAATTGTGATCCAAAG
>NW_023424240.1:0-1145 GCF_002922805.2 Oryzias melastigma
CGGGCCGGACACAAACTGTGAATATTAATTTCTCCTTCATGATCACCGAATGTGGAACCCCAAAAAGTGCATATGCAGACTTTTCATTGGAAATGGTCACTCACATGGGTGTTTCCGAGTCCGGTGTGGACGCAGCATAACCGGCTGAGAAAGTTCTCCACATTTTGTGAGACTTTGATCATTCTTTCGGAAGTGCAGGGATGTCAAACAATGTTGTTAAACAAGAAGGCCCGGTTTTGAAGTGTGTGTGGCAAAGGGTAAATGGTGTATTTAAAAAGGATAGATATTAGCAATCTGAGTAAAGATTTATTAGTGTTATAAAAAACAAAGTCAACAAATCTTTGGCTGTTAGGCTCTGGGACATGCTTGGAATTATCTCAGATCATAAATGCATAAACCTCAGAGCCTAGACACTGATAGTGGTTCGAGCTATTCCAAAGCATCAGTACAGGCGGAGAACCGGGTGGAGGAGGGCCAGTCAACCATCTAAAACACGGGTCTACAACCTTCAACACTGACAGAAACATTTACGAGTTGTGCATCTTAGTTTTCACTGCTGATAGTACACTACATAAACTACTACATTTTGAGATGTGCCTATGTGGTACATACCATTAGGGTCTTTTTTTCTTCAATTGTTAATGCTTTATTTATACAAAAACAACACATTTATATTTATCATAATGCTAACAATAACATAAACAATAACATAAAGTGATGACTTATTTTCCTAAAAGGGTGGAGTTATACTTAGTGGCTTCTACTGGGTTGTAGTCTGTAAGAATTTGACCCAAATGTTTGGTGGTGCATCTCAGCCAGAAATGTGTAGATCAGAAATAATAAAGTGACCTTTACAGTATTTTTTGACTCAAAATCCTTAAATTTTCAGCGATAATGATGCTTTTTCATGGTATCCTATAGCCACACTCTAGTGGTTAGTATGGACCACTTATTGACGGAGGACACAAAGCGTGCAGGACACTCAAACAAACTGCGCCATGATCGTCTCATATTTCTTATTTTTTACTATGGGCTCTCTAAGGGGTCTATGACCTTAATATATCATGTGGGTAACCTGCCCGTTTTTCACCCACAGATAATCTGTAAACGGTTCATGGCTAAGTCGCCATCATTCCCATCACTTC
>NW_023424241.1:0-1145 GCF_002922805.2 Oryzias melastigma
GTCTCGGATGATCCCATGCCCGTGTATGACCTCTGCCTGTCTGACACTGCTTACTCTGTGGACTATTAATAAACCTGCTGCACGTGGAACCAGCTGTCTGCCTGTTTGTGACAAGTGCACAGATCAATAAATAAATGTTGGAAATTGTCCCTTATCGCTCTAATCCAGCTATATTCCCTGCAGGAATGCAAACATTTACATGGAGAACAGAAAATAATGAAAGAAAACATAACATTCAGCACAAAGTTAAAGGTTTTAGGCTGCTTATGAAGAAGAATGTGATAAAGAAAATGGATCACACAAAAATTAAAAGCAGGAAAAGTTGAACAACAGAGAAATTATTAATATTACTACAATATTTAATATAATATAAATATAATCTGAGTTTATGCATTTAGGAGATGAACCAATGATAAGTCCTAGTTTTAAGCATCTGCTTAAACACAAAGTAAACCTTAAACTCTTCAGTCTTGGTTTGTCTGCAAGTGCAGTCATTTGTCAGGATGCTGCAAGGATGTTCTGCAGAGTTTAGCTCAGTTTCTCTGCTAAAGAGGAAATCATCAATCTGTGATTCAGGATGAGTCCAAATTCTACTTGTTTGTTTATGTATTTACTTATCTGAGTGTATCAGTCAGGTGAAATGTTTGCCCTCTGCTGGTAATGTCTCAGATTAAACATGGAGTCATTTTTCTTTTCTAAAGTTTTAAGAAGAGTAACAAGGATCAGGATTTAATGATCCTCCTTCAGATAATACATACATTTACTTCAAAAATGAAACTAATTGATCAAAAATAAACTCCTGTAAAGATTAAGCTGATACTAAAAGTAGACATTTTAAATTAAAGTGAGACTGTGCCACATATCAGCTTTAAACTGTTTCTTGTGTCTGTGTTGATGAACAGACTGATAGATGATGTTAGACAAGAATCTCTTTGGATCATTATGTTTGTAGATGACATTGTGATCTGTGGTGAGAGCAGGTGAAGGAACCAAGAATAAATTTTATTTTTTTGATGGGGTCAGATATGAGTTTACAACAACAACAACCGCTGGCATTGTCAAAGAATCCCGGAAACTCTGCGGTTGACAGCAAAACTCTTGCCCACAGCTGTTACGAGAGGCGAGTAACAGAGCAGACAGACCCG
>NW_023424242.1:0-1145 GCF_002922805.2 Oryzias melastigma
CTGGCGCCATTTTGTCATGATACAGACATCGCCATGTTGGAACCACACAACCTCAGTAAGCAGCGATTGGACCGAGTCGGTCTGAGTCAACGTTTCTATGACAACCACTCTCTCCAATCAGGACTGAGCTTGTCGAAGGCCACGTGACTTGACAAAATCTGTCAACCAAACGTGTGACCACACCTACTTTTATTGAGGCACCTGATTGGCCAGTTTATAACTTGAAGAATTTGTACTACAGAAAAAAATCTGAGGATTATCAAGAAGATGATAAAGATGTATCAGACTTAGAATGGTTGTTCTGACAAATACAATGAGTAACAACTGTTTATTTCTCTATAGAAGTTTGGAGTCAACAGGTACTTCCTGTTCGGAATGCCAGGGGGAGGAGTCATTCCGTCCAGCTCCCATATATGTATTCAATGGTCAAAATTGGGAAAAATTGCTTTATTTAACTCAAAATTGTTTTGTATGTTACAGGACATACGGAACATCAGATTTATCCTTCAGTCACCAAGATTTCCACCAACATGAACCATCTCTGCTTCCTTCAGGCCTCGTGACTCCCAGTGTGACCAAAGTCAGGTTAAACTAATCAAAGTCATTTTCTGCTCACTCGGTCTTATTTGCAGCATTCCTGGAGCCAGAAGCAAAACAGAACCAGTGCTGAGTTTTGAGCAAACAGACAGTTCCCACATGAGAACTCTGGAACAAACGTCAAAATTCAAATCAAACAAGATTCCTTTTGGCTCATCTGAGGATGAACAGACAGCAGCAGAAATCTGTCAGGCTGTTGTTGGTTAAGAGGACCAGCAAAAACTGATAAGTGGACGGGGACTTGTGGGAACTTCTGAGAAGAAACTAGAAACAAAGATCTAGTGGTAATATTAGCATTTCTTCAGACCAAAACTCACCTGATGAAAGCTACAGAGAATATCCTGACTACAAGTGTTTGAAGCACAGATTAATGTACTTTTGTATTTCTGAATTGGATAAATGGGTTTTATTTTACTGGTAATACGTCTTCAATGTAAAACTTGAAACTATTTCTTGTTGTCAGAAATCTTTATAATTCCAAATAAGGCTGCCATGATTAATCGACTAGTCCCGACTATTAAAATAGTCGACGACTACGGCTTTTTAGT
>NW_023424243.1:0-173 GCF_002922805.2 Oryzias melastigma
AATTCCTTACGTTTTCACTGGGTTAGTTCCCAGTGGTAAAATTATGTGTGACCACTCCATACTTGAGCCAGCCACTAGATGGCGCAGTGGCATGAGCAGGCAACTTTACAATCGAAGCTCAATGGTTTGAGCCTGCTTGGGTTCATAGCTTTTTTTTTTTTTAATCCCAAAAC
>NW_023424243.1:180-1145 GCF_002922805.2 Oryzias melastigma
TCCTTATTGCTTTTTTTTTCAGAGTCGGGATGAAAACGACTAAAAGATAAATAAATGAATTTAAAAGATAAAGCAAAACAGAAAAAAACTTTAAAAAAACTCTCATAACATTATTGACAGCGACAATAGAACACATGGGTTCACATAAAGGTACAGAAAACATCATTTTAAGATGGACAATAATAATAAATGACAAAGCTAATTAAACTCTTGATATGGGAGGTTTTTTGTTGTGTTTTTCGTATCTTTAAGCTAACGTTTCCAGCGCTTGAAAGCATTCGGGATTTTGCGGTGTACTCTTTTGGTCTTATTGAAAATGCCGTCAAACAACAGTTTGACGTTCCTTGCTGCTGGATGACCTCCATTGTTGTTGCTTTTCTTGTCGTCACACTATAATGACACGCAACCCACTACACCACGCATGTGCCATGAAAACAAACCGCTCAGTGGAAGAGATGTGTAACCCTTGTGGTATCCTGAGTTTGTTGACATTGGGAGTTTGGTCATCTGGACCCCACAAGACAATGTGCAGAACTTGTTTTTCAATGATTTTTGATTTTCACTACTGTCCGTGGCAGATGTGAAATCCTGTCCACCTTCGTAATGAAACGGGTAACACGTCAATGCAAGGCTCGGGTCATCTGGACCCCTAAAACTACTAGGGTATTAACAGAGTGGAAACGCTTGCAGAATTAACTGGACCGTACCGGAGCACTCTGAACGAGAATCAGTTCAAAATAAATAAATAAACACCCTATAACTTTGTATACATTCTGGTTGTGCTTACTGACCTCCAAATGATTTTTTGTGATACATGGCGCTCAAAAGTCTGTCAAAATGTTTTAGTTTGACTTTCTTAAACTACGAAGCTGAAACACAGGTACTTCTTAAAATTAAAACCCATAATTTTTTCTTTAACCATAGAGCCCCGATGGAGGGATAAATGTGATTCTGGAACCAGTAGC
>NW_023424244.1:0-1144 GCF_002922805.2 Oryzias melastigma
TCAACCAGCCTATGCTGTGAACGAAAGGACTGATGGATTTTCTCGACGATGCCTCTGCGCTTGTATATATTTATCTTTTGAGAAAAAGAACAGAAGCAAATTCTGCCTTTTTTTTTACCTTTAAATTGGTATCAAAACTGCTTTAACTGTCAGTCCCGGAAAGTATTATTTTAATAGTGATACAGACCTGTCAGAAGTCCATCTGTACAGGTGCATTTTGAAAACAGAAGGGAGCAGTGCTTCTTAGTGTCAAACTGCATCGTGAATAGAGCTACACCTCAGGCTGAATACATCTCATTGTGATTTCATGAGAGCTGGAAGAGGAAGGAAAAAAAGTCCAGGACTGCAAGTGAATTTTGACTTAAAATAGCAGAAATGGGAGTTTAAAGTGAATCATTCGCTCCCCCTGGCGTAGCAGGGGCTACCTCTAGGGCTGAAGGAGGAGAAGAGAAGCCCTCTGGCTCTCACACTCATGTGACCAAAGAGTGGAACACCTGAAGGATGAATCTCAAGCTGTGTATTTAGCAGTATAGGCGAAGGAGTGTGCACATGCAATAAAGTCCCCGTTCAATGAAAATGCTGTTTTTTGAGTTTTTAACATGTATGTGTGGCATGAAAGAGAACAAATCTTTGAATGATCTTTCTTCAGGTGCTGGAGAAGAGAAGATGGTATCTTCCCATTGACTGCAGTCAAATGAGCCGCCGTTTGCATTTCTGTGATTTTTTTTTGTGTGAGTTTCACATCATAGTTATGGTAGCAGGGCTGCAAACGGTAGAAAATCTCTGCAAGACTCCACGGACCTTCTTGATGTGCTCTGACCTGTGAGCCGCCGACCCTCGCCTTCATCCTCGTTTTTGCCGTCTCTGCCTGGCCCTATGAGTTTCTCCGCCGCCCTGGTGAGACTGTTCCACTGCTCTTCATGTGGATTATTGGAACTCTTTTTCTGGAGGTTTGGATTAAGCGTTGAGTTTTTCTCCGCTTCTCTTTCGTGGATTTCCTCTGTTTGACTCTGACTCTTCTCCTCAGAGAACTCTCGGACTCCTTTGTACCAAATAAAGTGCTTAAAACTCATTCCTGACTCGTTGCATTTTGGGGTCCATCTCTGACATTAATGGCTTTTTAAGACATTTAGGTTGTGGGAAT
>NW_023424245.1:0-227 GCF_002922805.2 Oryzias melastigma
GGTCCTTACGGGTCTGAATTTTCTGGCTGATAACAAACATTTTCTTTTCTCTGTCAATCCTCTGAGATAGAACCCTATATTGATGCTTCCTTTCCCTGGCAAGCTTCTGCAGGCAGAGAATTAAAGACACTGAGTGCAAGAGCTTCAAATTAGTCAGAATTAGTTCCATTTTTTTAAACAATTGAGTTAATCTGAAAAGTTTCACTGAATAAAAAAAAAAAAAAAAA
>NW_023424245.1:592-1144 GCF_002922805.2 Oryzias melastigma
TGGAAGCACAGAAGGATAATTTCTGCTCAGGAGAGCATGTGGACAGAAAAGATCACTGCAACAGGAGGATCGAGCTCATGTTGCTCATTTATTAATTGTTTGCAGGATCATTGCAGCCGATTGTTTTTTTAGATAGTCTTATCTGTTGTTTGGGAGTTCCTGAACTAAATCTTGAATACCGTTCATCCTCAATTATGGTTAAGTGACTAAAAAAAATGTCATTATTTGGTCTGGTACAAGAGCTCTTCTGTGTCATCACTCCTGAATAGCAGCTTGATTGTCTTTTCTCTAGAACCTTCTGAAGAACTTCAGATGAACTCAGTGCTTTAAAACTGTTGACCATTTAGATAAGCATTTAATGTCAAATGTAATTTAGCCAAATATTTATTTTCAGTGCACCTCACACACACAACAGTAAAATTAAACAAAAAATAAATCTCTAACTATATTTCTCTGTACAACAAATTTGGACTGTAATTCAGTCGTTTTTTACATCAAAAAGTAAACGATTTTCAATAAGAAAAGAATTAAAATGTAGTAATATGAGCAATC
>NW_023424246.1:0-910 GCF_002922805.2 Oryzias melastigma
CCCAGCGGATGTGGCTCCCACTCCAGCTGAAGAGTTAAAAAAAAATCAAGTTCACTCAATTGGCTTGTTTTTTATTATTTTCACGAGAGATTATATAAAGGATGTTCTGATACTAAGCTGCTGTGAGCTGTTAATTAGCAAGCAGGGATGCGACACAAATGAAAAGGCTGTTTAGAAAGTTCTAAAATGATCAGATGTGACAGGCGGCTGGGAGAGTGTATGACAAGGTAGTTTCAAAGATGAGAGGGAAAAGAGGAAATGGAGGGAGTTAGAAGGAGCAAAACGGCAACAAGTCTTGATAGGAAGAATGAGGATAACCGTAAAGTGATATGGAGAGAGGGGAAAAATGCTAGAAGATCCAGCACAAAAATAGGAGGAGTGGATGATGGAGAAAAAGAAGAAAATATCTAGTAAAAAAAATTAAAATTAACGTACCTGATTCGGAGAGGTTCCAGCCTCCATAAGGACCGTGCCTTGGCGCCTGCTTTACCCGTCTCATAATTGACTATCCTGCAATGACATAAGAATATTTTTAAATCCTAAAAATCAATTCTATTTGCATTTTTTAGATCTGATCTCATTTGCATGATCAAAACTTTCCCTAAAAACACATTGTGAATAACGCTAGGTTCACACTGGACATGGAAGCGCCGCATAGCAGTGCGGAGCGGAGAGCACGCGGCATCCACTCTCTCCCGCAGTTCACACCACATGCACATTTTGGTTGATAGAGGTTTTTTTGTTTTGTTTTGTTGGGTAAGTCAATAAATTGAATTTGTTTTATTTATTTATAAAGCACTTTTTATGTAAAAATACATCTTAAAGTACTGTACAGATAGAAGAAAGACTACAACAAAAACACACACAATATATATATCTATATCTATATATATATATATATAGATAGATA
>NW_023424246.1:942-1144 GCF_002922805.2 Oryzias melastigma
TATATATATATATATATATATATAAATTATATATAGATAGATAGATGTAATATTTATATTCAAAAAACATTTATATAAATTAGTGGATAAAATTATTGGATGTACTGGTTTTTTTACAGGGTTAAGACCATTTTTATTTGTAAAATAAAAAAAAAATAAAAACCTCTAAGGTCATCCATCCTCACTTAAAAGACTCTCACCT
>NW_023424247.1:0-1144 GCF_002922805.2 Oryzias melastigma
TCTTAAAAATATCACTTCCTGTTTCTGCTAAGAAGAAGCAAGTAGTCAGTAGGCTTAAACTTCTTTCATTTTTCTGTTATTTAGACACACAGAGACGTGTGTGTTGTGATTGTATGCTCAGTTTCATCTCTACAGTCTGTTTAGAAACAAAAATATGATCTCATTTGTCGATTGCTGTTTTATTGTGAAAAATTGGTTATATTTTGAAAATTAACTGGATTTTTTTCATGTGTCTTGATGTTACTTCCTGTCGCAGATCGCTCACACAAAAGAGACCAGACGCTGAAACCATCTGCTGCACGGCTCGAGCCTTGGTGTGAATTGCAGGAGAGAGTGGATTTCTCGCGCGCTGCACTTCTGCGTCCAGTGTGAACCTAGCGTGAGCGTCACCGGAGACGCCTCAAGTATTAAAGGGGTTAACTAAAGGAACACAATTTCCTTTTAAAAAAAATGTTTTACCTTTTAAACTGCTTGATTTTAATCTTAAAAACTTTCATGCATTGTTGGAGTCTTTTGTCTTTTTCTTGCGTGGTTTAAATACTTGAAGGTCTCTGCTGCAGCAGGTAGAAGGTCTAAAACTTCATCTATCTCTGGCTTCAGGCCCTTTTTTCTTTAAGATAGTCTTTTTTTTTTTTTTTAATGAGCTCCAAAATGAAAAACATAACTGCCCTTCACTGTAACAACACCTTTACATTCATTAAAGACATAACTTGAATTGTTCATGTATGCCTCCCAGGTGGGAGGGGCTCACACCATTTAAAAAAATACTGTTTCAGAATTTTCCAATTTATAATCTTATATATACAAATGAATGCAAATATATGTCAGTGCTGCATTAGCATCACTCCAACAGCTATATTTATTGATTCCTAAGCACTCCTACTCACAGTTCTGTGCACTGAAAACATTTACCGTGTACATTTAGAACATTTAGAAACGGTGTATGGCTAAAGAAAACACACACTAATGATGATTTACCCATAAATATTGTTTTTCAGTTCACCCTGATGATCCAGGGGCCTGATGCACAGAGGAGGAATAAATAAATCCTCCCTATTTTAATTTTCTTGAAACTTCAGCTGAATTTTGATAGAATACATTTAAATAAAAAACAGTTTAAACAACAAACCCTAATATAATAGGA
>NW_023424248.1:0-1144 GCF_002922805.2 Oryzias melastigma
ACACAACGTTGATTAATAGACAAGTAGTGCCACTTGGCCATAGTGTGGTTAGAAGTAGGCATTCAGTTGTTGCAGGTTGTAGATCATTCGACAGAATGTCTTTATTTTTACCCTTGCAGGACACCGTAGCAAGGAAGTGGGTTGTTCGCCTGAGAGCTGTGTGATCTGATGCACGGTCGCGGCAATCTCAATAAACGGCTGTGTTTACGTTCCATCCGATGTGATCCTTAACTCACACAAATGTACCCGGATTTAGGAGAAATCTACACAGGTGAACTTGTCTCAAAGTGTCATCAGCAGACTTTCAACAAGACAGAACTACTGACAGAGTTTGTGACAGAGCCCTGCCAGTGACAGACCATGACCATGACCAGTACCTAAGGCCCTCTGCACTCAGGCATGGTTTGGCAAATGCACACAGTCCCAGGCCCGTTTACCAGATGTGAGGGGTACTAGGGTTTCCAGACAAACTATTTACAACCGACTCCACTGCTTTGACTGGAATGACAATTGTTGCAGGTAACTCCACTGACACCAAGTCACCGCCATGAACCTTTGCAAGACCATGTGACCTGGACAATGCCACAATGGTCTACCGTCATGTATATATCGTATATCATAAAACAGGAAACGCACTCATGTAAATCCATAATTTATTACTAGATATGTTAGTGTTGGTGTTGTCCATCTTTCGCATTATTCCATTAGGGCATGCCACAGCGAATCAGCTTTCACTGATTTGCACATGTGATTTGGAAGAGTTTTACGCCAGATGCCAGACCCACACTGGATTAAGCTCTTAGCATGCCTTGGAAATAAAACCCAGGCTTTACGAATAATGTTAGTGTAAGCATTATTCTATCCACTAAATCCCCTTTAATAAATATCGTTTTGAAACTTCGGTTTTGAAACAAAGCTGGATCAAAAACCACAATCCCAAGGGACTTTTAAGATAGATCTTTTGTACTACTCTTAATCAAATAAAATGAATATAACCTCATATATGATAGATTTTAGTTAAAATAAATACAATCCATTATCTGTGTGCTTTATACCAAACATTTGTCTCCTTCAATAGCCTAACAAAGGTCAAATTGGTAGGTGTTTATGTTGGCTTTTGGCCAGTGTGGTGGCATAGGCTCAC
>NW_023424249.1:0-1144 GCF_002922805.2 Oryzias melastigma
CATTTTGGACATGACTTCCATCTGTTCTGTTCCTCTGATCTCTGTTCTGTGAGTCGGTCTGTTCATCCTCCTGCTTCAGATCAAGCTGCTCCTCATCTTGACTGATGAAGAACCCTTCTTGATCCTCCTTAATCTGTGGAGTTTCTGGTTCCTCTTGCTCCTCCTTAATCTGTGGAGGTTCTGGTTCCTCTTGCTCCTCCTTAACCTGCAGAGGTTCTGGTTCTTCTTGCTCCACCTTCATCTGTGGAGGTTCTGGTTTTTGGTTCTCCATCATCTGAAGAGGTTCTGATTCTTCTTGCTCCTCGTGATTACCATGGGAGTTTTTCTCCTGGTTTATCAGATAATCCTGGGGGAGGTCTGCAGTGACATAAACAAACATAGACATCTTTATTTATTTATTTATTTTTTTTTCAAAGACAACAGTTCTACCTGCCTGAAGACATCCACCATTCTATCAAGTGTGACCCAGCCCTTTTACAAATGATTTTCATCAGCCACTAAAGTATCCCAGCTTTTCCTATTATAATCATTGGTCATATACCAATATTGATTTGCATAAATCACCTCGACAATATTGCACTGATTCTTCTCTGTCGTAATTTCTTTATGAAGTGCGGCTATCAGTAGAGTTATAGTCATAACCATGTTCTCCGGGATGCAAACTTGATTTCCAAATTGGTATGCTCTTTGGTGGGATCAGAAGACACGTTGGTTTTTCACCAAGTATATATTGGTTTTTGCTCTGATATACTTTCATATCTTTACAAAATACCACAATCACAATAGAGTTAACACAGGGCCTGTTCCGTTTAAAAGCACACGATATTCTGGTCCTTCTCTAGTCTGCAACGTCTTCCAGGTTCACCCTTAGGTGCTGCAGGAGCTTTGTAGATGTTTACACCACGAGAATAAGGAACATAGTCTATTAAATAAGGAAATAAGGTGTCCTGTAAAGCAAGATCATAATGTAATGACTACTGTGTTGGGTCAAATGATAAGGTAAAACAAAGGGATTGGAACCTTGGCCAAAAACAAGATAAGCCAGGAAGACAACCGACCCGTCGGAGTCAGTAGCTCCCCGCTAAAGGCTGCCTAACCAATTCTAACTAGTAAAAAGAAACAAAGAAAGCCTGCAAACATTGAC
>NW_023424250.1:0-1144 GCF_002922805.2 Oryzias melastigma
ATCAAAATATAATATTTTCAACAAACTGAGTCCTAAAATTTTCAGTAATTTTGAATCCGAGGTTGCAGTTAGATGAACCCTCCACAAGGTGGCAGTGTTGCACACTACATCTTCCATGCATGGCGGGTAGAATCTATGGGGTAATGAATCTGCAGACGCTCTGACCAATAAAAGCCTTCATACAGAAGTGTGTGGAGAACATTTGAGCATCAATTTGTCAAACTGTGACAGATTGATGCTCTTCTGGTCTCGCTAAAGCGTCCTCGGGGTCTGTCGTTGCATGTTTGTGTTTCTCGCTGTCAGATTACGCTCCTTGGGCTTCCCGGACCGGTTCATCCTGTTTTTGTCATTTGAATGTGAAGCCAAACGTCTGGAGCTTTGCTCCCTGTGTTTGCTCAACTCATTTTGAAAGACAAAATAAATAAATAATTGGAGGCGCTTTGTGGGAGAAGATGCTGGAATGTTCCATGAACTACATCCGTGCTACTGCGGAGAACACTAGACGGTCCGTTAAGTGTTTCAATCACAAATATATTACTTCTTTAAAAAGGTTTCCTATCACCCACCTGTGTCGATCCCAACTTTAATCAGTATAAAAGACACCTGTCCACACCCTTAAACAGTCAGAAAGCAACCTCTCAACCAAGACCAAAGAGCTATCGCAGGACACCAGGGACAAGGTTGTAGACCTGAACCAGACTGGGATGAACCATTCTATGATAAGTAAGTAGCTTAGATTGAAAACTGTTGGAACATTTATTTTTTTTTTAAATGGGAATCTCCATCCACCTGGAGCTCCATGAAAGATCTCACCTGGTGGAACAAATGACCTTGAGAACTGTGGGGGAACTGGTCAGTGACCTGAAGAGAGCAAGGACCACAATAACAAAGGTCACTATGGTAACACATGACGTCATTGTGAATTCAAATCCGGTAAGATTTAAACCCAAACATGTCCAAACATGCCTTAAGTTCTCCAGGGAACGTCTGGACGATCCAGAGGAGGGTTGGTCATGTGATCAGATGAGACAAACGAATGACCACATGACATAAATCCCCCTCGCATGTCTGGAGGAGGAAGAATGTTGAGTTTAAACCCCAACACCACTGTGAAGCATGAGGGTGGAAGCATCATGGTTTGAAG
>NW_023424251.1:0-1144 GCF_002922805.2 Oryzias melastigma
CCAGCTTGTTACCGTAATGTGGATAGGTAAAGTCTGACAGTGTAGAATTGTCTCAACCAACTATTGTTGTTTCTTAGGTCTACTTGGGTCGAATGTCATCTTTTTCCCTACTTACCACTATTGTTAACCTGTTTTTGCTTCATGATTTAAAAGAAATAGTAATAAAAAAATATACAATATACAGTCCACATAGTCAATAAACGTTGTTGTTCAGTATAAAATATGTGCTTTAAGCACATAAAAAGAGCAATCAAAGATAAAAATAGCTAAAGTTTTGATACTATTTAAAATAATAGAGTAATAGTAGAGCACATAAAACCTCTTGAGTTGGTTTAGTGTCAGCAGTGGTGTCCAAGCACCTCAGCCATAAATATTCACTAAGTAACTTTTTAAAGTTATCTTTTTTTTCTTCAGCCAGAGAGCCACTATGGACAGGTAAGGGCCACATGAGGGCCTGGAGCCTCGGGTTGCAGGCTCCCTTACATCAACAGAATCAAGTAGACAGGAAGTTGCTCCTGGAAAGGGAAAGGAAGGAAGACATTTTTTGGATCCAAATTTATCCAATTTTCAAAATAAAATGTGATACGCAAAAAACATTTTGAGTAAATTTGGGATTTTGTAGGTTCTGCTCAACGGACTCTGATACATGTCCAAAAATCTTTTGGTGTGATGTATGCCATGAACACATGGCCATCACGGCCATCTACCCGGTATCCTTAGCAGAAAATCTGCCACCTTCTTCTGATTCCAAACATTTACAGTCCATGTTTGACCATGATGACAACGAAAGTTTTTGCAGCTTTCAGGAGTTTGCACAAAAGTTTATGGGAAAATACTCCTTAAAACCACAAACTGCTATACTTTTTGAGCTAAAACTTAAAAAAATCCAAATTCAAGGATAGAAATGAATCCTGACGCTGTCTATTTAGTCCCTTGTTACGATTAGTAATGAAAATTGATAGTTTATAGGAAACTCAAGGGGTTATTCTGCAAACTTTAGTGCAAAAATCAATGAAGACAAGCCAGAATTTATTCTATAACTTACAAAAACACATTATTTTCTTGACAATCTATGAGTAATTTATCAATTTATGACTAAATTAAGAGTTAGAAAAGGTCTGTGTATGTGTGTTGCAATGGGACA
>NW_023424252.1:0-1144 GCF_002922805.2 Oryzias melastigma
AAAGTTATCTAAAGTAAGTAAGCAAACAAAGCATTCAATCAAAAATATAGATTATATAAAATAAAATGAGTATATAAAATTTTAAAAACAGCAGAAAAAGGGCATTTTCAATGATAAACAAATAATAATCATAAACACAAGCACTTACATGGACAAACACAACAATTAAATAGAATTGGTATTTACAACTGTGATACATTTTGTACAAACAACAAATAAGTTAAAGAAAGAAATAATGAAAGGAGTAAATAAGCAGTGCAGTCAAATAGTCACACTCTGCTGGTATGAATGGAAAAATGGGAAAAACACACCCTATATATATATATATATATAAATATATTAGCTTTTCTTTTTCAATTGTAACGTATTATTTTAATATATCCTAATAATAATAGTGAAAACATTGTAGAAAAACCCCAGGCGCATTAATTTATTTGCAAAGAGTAAATAAAAAAATAAAAAATTGAAAAAGATTCCAAACAAAACTTGCAAGAAGCAGCACATTTTTTTACGTGTGTTGCTACAGAAACAGTTCAATTCAATTTTATTTAGATAACCCAATATCACAAAACAATTGTCTCATTGGGTTTCCCACCAGTAATTGTACAAAAGAGTAAAGTCAGTCATAAAATATAAACAATAGCTGGTTGCTAAACTAAACTGAACTAATCTAACCAGACTAAGCTAATCTGGGTATCCGTGCCGTCAAACAGTTCAGTTATGTAGTTTTGGGAAGAAGGAACTGATGAAACATCCATCCATCTATCCATTTTCTTGTCCGCTTCTTCCCTTTTGGGGTCGCGGGGGTGCCGGAGCCTATCCCGGCTACTGATGGGCGAAGGCGGGGTACACCCTGGACAGGTCGCCAGTCTGTCGCAGGGCCTCAATCACACACTCATTCACTCTCTCATTCACAACTAGGGACAATTCAGAGTCACCAATTAACCTATGAAGCATGTTTTTGGACGGTGGGAGGAAGCCGGAGTCCCCGGTGAAAACCCACGCATGCACGGGGAGAACATGCAAACTCCACACAGAAAGGTCCCAGCCGGGATTCGAACCGGGGTTCTCGCTGTGAGGCAAGAGCGCTAACCACTGTGCCACCGTGCAGCCCACTGATGAAACAGGATCATCTTAATGTCAG
>NW_023424253.1:0-639 GCF_002922805.2 Oryzias melastigma
ACAGCAGCTGCAGCTGAGGCAAAAGAACCAGAAGAACTTTTGAGACTTTTTATTTTTTCATTTTTTGAACATTTATCCATCTATCTTGCTGCAGGTGGAAATGGAACTCATATGTGACAGACAAGCTTCTTGTGAATTTCTTGTGGGATCCTTAATTCTCCTCGTTTTTAGGAAAAAAAACTAAATTAACAATCAAACGTAACCCTTTAGCACCGGAGCTCCAGTGTTTATTCTTTGATTTTCTTTAATTTCTTAATTGTTAACACAATCAACGTAATTCCAGCAGGTTCTGAGTTCTCTCCTTCAGAATCTGCTGTAATTACTTTGATCATGTTAACGGGTTACATTATGTTAACGATTTTATGTTTAAGCGTCACCAGCAACCCCACAGGTGTTAAAGGGTTAACAAGTAAACAGGAAGAAAACAGCAGTGATACCTAAATTGACAAAAAAATGTCATTTCACCGCTTAATTTATTTACAATTATTTTTCCATTGCGCCGTTTTAAATAAAGTTTTGAACTGACTTAAACGTTTCAACATTTTACACAATACAATGAATTGAAACAAAGAAATTCTTCCAAATGGACACATGTTCCTGAAGCCTTCAGAAGCGACATTCTCAAATTTCACTGTTTAA
>NW_023424253.1:678-1144 GCF_002922805.2 Oryzias melastigma
CTTTCTTGAACTACTGTTCAAAACATATGGTGCATCATCTGGCTCTGATAATTCCTTACAGAAAAAAAGAAATTCTAGTCTAGTCTACCCCTTTTTCAAAATTTTCACGGGATTTTCCCATAATTCTCTCTGCACAGGATGTGAAATTGGCGCTATCTGATTAGCAAAACCACGCCCTCTGCTGTCCAAAAGTGGAACATGCACAACTGCTCAGATACCCACATATTATTGCTGTTTCATTCTCCCCATAAAGTCTAGTCACTAAAATCCACCTGTTACCACCCGCTTACATAAGCTCTGAAAAATATCATATGATCACATTTATAGTCGCAGTTAAGTGTTTGTATACTGATCAGTAAGAACTAGGAGCATATTCGCAACCTTTTTACTTTTCACTAAAGCTTTTCCTGAAGCTCACACTGCCCTCGGCAACATGTGTTCAAGCAACCATTTCCAATAAAAGGTT
>NW_023424254.1:0-1144 GCF_002922805.2 Oryzias melastigma
AACATTTCATAATTCAGAAGAACCCCCAACATACAGAGACGGACATAAGGAGGCGAAGGGAGACCTTAAGGAAAGGATGAGGAGGAAGCAGATGGACAGTAACAGACCCTTTGTGCCGTCGTCAGCAGTTCAGGCTGACTGTAAAGGAACAGAGAAAACTGGGGAATAAAAGAGAGGGGGATGGACCTGATGGAAGCTGAGGAGGGGAACTATAGTACACTGGAGGAGAGAAGAGAAATGTGCTGGGAGGTAAAGAAGTGGGATCATTTTGTCATAGGTGCAGTGAGGACAAATGATGGCAGTCAAACAACGAGAAGCTTTCAGACAGAGGGTTAAATGCTCAGACATATTTTAACTGCAGTTATGACACTCACAGCTCCACATTTAGAGCAGCTTGGGTGCATTGGACATAATATAACTATACAAATGTCATGACTTGTTACGCAAACATGTATGTTTCCTAAAAGGCTGACATACCAGATCTTTTCCTCCTATTTCGTCGTATAGATGTGGACTGACCCTATTATAGAATGCATAAAATGATCTTCTACTGATCTGGAAGTGTTATCTTTTCTTTAAGAACCTCTGACCAGCAGATCAAAGCTTCTGAAATGCAATAGTCACACACTTGTGTTGGCATTAAATGTGAACATTTGTAAAATCCATTTTATCTCTGCAAATGTAAAATAACACTTAAAGTAAGAATTTAACATTTCTGAATGAAAAGAAGATTTTCCTAGAATAACCTATCACAGCTGAGAAATATACAAGCAGCAGTATTTTTTCTGCTGAGACACTTACAGTATTTAAAGTCCTTCTCCAACTATATTCTGTTGTAAAATCACTTCCTGTTGTCTTTTAACTAAGATTTTACAGCTTTTAGCTAAAAAAAAAATAATCTTTTTTTAAGTCATAGTTTCTACAGGGCAGCAGGAGCTCATTAGATATTCGCCTCTGTATTGTGAGCTAGCTTATAGCACATCACAAGCCCCAGCTAACATTAGCGTAGCAAAAAAAAAATGCAAGCAATAACGGAGCTATTTAACTGTACAGTTTAGATACAGATTCCAGCTCACACAGAGAAAATTAGGACATTAATGGATCTATTTGTCTGCAAGTTTATGCATCCGCATTGTAGCAGAGA
>NW_023424255.1:0-1144 GCF_002922805.2 Oryzias melastigma
TGAGCTACAGCCAAAAAGCAGAAAAGTTTTTGATTAGTTAAACTATGAAGGTTGGTTGTCAGAGCCACCTCCACCACTTTCAAGGCTTTCCATTGAGTTATGTAAAAACTTAAATATAACAGTGTGTAGTCAGGCAAATCATTTTTATTGCTGAACTTGTGCAGGAGTATTTGCACAGGGTGGGTTTAATACTTCTGCTTCAATCAAGCTTTTAAATCCTTTTGCATCTGTAACAAAACCTGCATGAGTGATTCTCAGAATTGCTTGTTTAACTAAATTAGAGTTTGCTCATAGAGTAGTATGTGAGTGTAATTCTGCACATTTTCTTTCAACATAGGAATTTCTGATATTTTTCAATAAGTTTTTGAAAAATACAGTTTGGGAAGGAACATGATATCTTTACTGTTATTATTAAATTTGAGATGATCAATGTATCCGTGTTCTAAGCTTTCATGAAGTGCAACTGAGCAACTTGTCAAGAACTGGTGGTGTAGCACCGAAAAAGGAAAGAGACTTAGTTTGGTGGCAGAAACTCAAACATTCAATAAATTGAGCAGTACACGGCAAAATCCATGGGAGCAACAAAAAGGGTGACAAAGCAGAGCAGATGACCGGATAAGGATGAACTGAGAACCAGACAGTTAAATAGACTGAGTGCAAATAACTAAGACACACACACAAAAAACACAGCTGTGGATCATGATTAACCTGAAACTGATGTGACTGATGAAGGGGCATTTAGAATGTGACCAAAATAACATAATAACCAAACTAAATCACTACAGTACTCTTCCCCAAAAGGGCAGATCCCAGATGCTCAAACATGAGAGGAGGGGTCCTGAAGGAACAAAAGCAAAATAAGTTGAAAAAACAGTGAAAGTTCCTGTAGGAAAACAGATGTGGGGTAAATGACGTATACTTGTATAGCGCTTTTCTACCTTTCTCAGAGGTCCAAAGTTCTTTGATTCACACAGTGACACCAACCTTCCACCAGAGGCAATGTGGGGTTCAGTCTCTTTCCCAAGGACACTTCGACACATGAGCGGGCAAGGCGGGAATCAAACCCCCAATCTTCCGATCAGCATCAACCACCCTACCGCTGCACCACAGAACATCTCCTCAGGAACAGGCATGAAGAGAAGTA
>NW_023424256.1:0-1143 GCF_002922805.2 Oryzias melastigma
TCCCCGCAGCGGCTGTCTGTCTGCAGGCATATTAAGCAAGCGAGCTCCTCTGAAGTCCGGGAGGCTGTGTGCAGCCAGAGAACTGCTGCGCTGCGACAGGACAAAACACTCGTTTTGGACCAGTATTTTACCCACTGATCGGGTCATTGAAAACGTCACGTGCCCAAAGCTGAGTTCCTGATTGGCTGATGTGACGCAGCGACCTGTCAAACTTCTGTGACCTGCTGTGAAATGCAGCCAGACATTCGAGCACTGCGCGCTCTCGTGCTCGCCCCATCAGCGACCTTATATGAGCCCGCAGACTGTCGCAGGAAAAGCAGAAGGATTGGCTAGAACTTCATAGTACTGAACAGAAAAGAAGTGATTGACTTGTCCTAAGACAAAAAGACCTTCACTGAAACTTAGCACTGAAATGAGGCACCGTTGGCAGCTTCTTTCGGTTTCGGTACAACCTTGTAACTCTCAACGGTTCCTACTTGGAACCGAATTTCGGTGCCCAACCCTAGTTATGAAGTTGGAGATTTAATGGGAAATATTGCCTGTCTGAAACCAGCCTCTAGTGGTCATTCTACGAACTACATTTAATACTTTCAGGTTGATTGAAAATGCCTGCACAGATTGTTGGGGTTTAAAATGAGGCTCTTGGTGGTGGTGGGGTGGTCTCTCAAATTTAGCACTCTGTTTCATTAGGTGGCACACTGGAGAGGATCATAAAGGCAGGGATGTTAATGAGGATGAGTGAGAGAAAGACAGAGAAATAGCGCTGCCGCAGATTAGTGGGTAATCTGCTGGAGGTAATTTATGCCTTTGTTGTCAAGTGCCCCGGGAAATACTAATGAAAAACCCTTTAGTGATCACTAATCACCTCTCATACCACCATGCAAATTCCCATAGCCATGTATCGTGGATGACTTCTAATGTAATTTCATATGCATTACACACACCTGTTTAAGGAACCCCATGTAAACATAGCAAAGGGTGTATAATCGGTTATGAATGATGCACGTTTAAAATGCAAATCCATACAGTTTATTGGTATCGTGTTGCTGGATTGTTTGTTCCCTTTTGTTGTTTTCAAATCAGGTAATAGTTACTTGTGAGCCTCTAGTCTGCATGTGAATGAGGAAAAGAGTGTGTTATATT
>NW_023424257.1:0-1143 GCF_002922805.2 Oryzias melastigma
AAAACAGCATATCCAGAGTTTCATGCAGGCTCTATTTGTAAAGAAATGTCCTTTTTTGTTTGTTATTTTAAGGTTTAAAATCTATTGTGTGATTTTTCTAATTTGCCAAATATGTCCATAGACAGTAGCATACCATATCTATAATACACTATAAATAAAAAAAATAGTTTACTGAAAATGAAAATAAATGATAAGTAAGCAAATATATTCAAATTATTACTTTAAAATGTGTTAAACAATTGAGTAGAACCATCTTTAAGTTGCTTTTCTTGCTTATTATTGTCCTTTTGTTATTATAAAGGAACTTTAATAACTACCGAATTCATTAAATTAATCAAGGGTTTTTAAAGCCTCATTTCCAGTCTGGAATGGTCCGCCATTTTGAGCATTTTCCTTGTAAAATGGACCCATTAAACAGTACCAAACAATACCTCTAGGGGCCGCCCATCGGTTGTACGTCCATTAAAAAGTGGACCAGAATGGTTAGTTACCCACTGATTGACAGAAAGTGACGACAATATTTGATATAGTGCTCATTTAAGCTAACGTTTCTGACGTTTGTGAGCATTCAGGTTTTTGTGGTTTCCTGTGTTATTTTTTATACAGGGTTTGACATATTGTTTTTGCTTTTCTAGTCATTGCACTACAATGACACAATGACTCGCTAGCGGTCCACATCACGCATGCGCCATGAAAACAAACCGCTTAATGGAAATGAGGCTTAACGGAATGAAAACGCTCACCAGAATGAACTGGACCGTACCGTACTACTCCCTACTGTACCGTTCTGGACCATACTACTCAGTAACAATGTTTAAGTTGCTTTTTCTCAAAATATTAAGATAATTTTCCTATTAAGAGAGGCTGCTAACAGATATTTAGTCAGAAAGGGTTATTTTAATTCTAAATTACAAGAAATATAATTGCAACTTTAATGTTTTTTTGTCTATTTTTCTTCCCTTGTCTCTCTGTATATACATGTTGAATCATCTTGTATTGTCATATTGTCCCAGTTTGAAGTTAATGGCATTTTTCAATGTTTCTCTGATGTTTCTTTATTTTCTTAATGTGTTTCTTGTTTACTTATTGATTGCTAAACCTTGATTGTCGTTTATCCTTGTTACTTCTAGGAGTTTTTTTTCA
>NW_023424258.1:0-1143 GCF_002922805.2 Oryzias melastigma
AAAAGCTAAATAAACTTTCAACATCGACATGTCAATGAAACTCTCGAGAAAGCATTGCTTCCACTGTACGGTACTGACTCCTCCCCCTGGCTTTCCAAACAGGAAGTGGCTCCAAGAAGCCAAAATCCCATAGTTGTCTATATAGAAATAAACACCTATACTCACTCATTCTATTTGTCAGAAAACACATTCTGGCTCGGAAACATTTTAAAAAAAACATTTTCTTAATAATCCTAATTTTTTCATTATATTTTGTAAGTTCAAGTTATAAACCGACCAATTAGATGCCTCAGTAAAAGTAGGTGGAGCTTACTGGCCCGACGTTCAAAAGGTTTGGTCGCTTTGCCTGTTTTAAAGTGGTGGGGGTGTGGACTTGTAACAAGCTCACACCTGATTGGCCTGAGTGGTTTCCATTAAAACGATGACTCAGACTGAGTCGGACCAATCACTGCTTTCTGTCTTCACCTGGTTCCAACATGGCTGATTTAATCTCACAAAAAAACAAAAAGGCAACTGAATTGACTTTGATTGGTTGGAGCTGAAAATAAAATATGTTCTATTGGTGACATCACTTTCACTCTATCCAGTTCTTATATACAGACAGTGGGTAAACCCCATAAATATATATGAATATTATTCACACATTTTGATCTAAAAACACTAAAACATATAAGTTATTTCAAAAAAGGAGCAAACTAGTGAAAGACAGAAGAACTGCACGACAGATAGAACCAAATAATAAACATTTTTGAAGGGACTAAAAACAATCATAATGTAGGAAATTCAAAATGATTCAACTAAGATTCAGCAATTATTTCGTCTGTCGTCACTGGATTCTCTCTGTAGGAACAAAGTCTGACACCTTCACCAAAATGTGGTTCACCATAACTCTGAGAGTCATTATAAACTAAGGAAAACATTATTTACAGATTAAAAATATAAAAATAATTTCAGTTTGGACACCACAAAGACAAAAACTGAAATTATCTTTCACATAAATGAGATGATAGTTATGATTGAAAGCTGTCATTGACGCGGAGATCAGTGGAATTCTGGGTACTTATAAATATTTAATAGAATAGCTGATGAATGAGGCAGCACTGTTTAAAAGGAGGAGAAGATCAACTGTTTCTACAGAACCAA
>NW_023424259.1:0-1143 GCF_002922805.2 Oryzias melastigma
ATCAGGAGTCGACCGCCCTACCACTGCACCACAGCCGCCCCTGTTGACCTGAAGAGGTCTTGTTCACTCAACGCTACCTCCAGAATTAACAGAATTTATATACAAAGAAAAACTTTGGTAGAAAGTTTGATCTTTAATGAGTTAAAAGCACAAAATATCTTGTGCTGCACAACAATGGTTACATAAAAAAAGTCACATTTTGAGAGATTCTTGGTTCTTTTTATATTTCTGCTTTTGTTTTTGCCAAAAACATAAGCATAATTCATATTTATTATTAAAAAACACAAGGTCATGAATGCAAATCCAAATTTCTTGAAGGCTAAAGTAAGTGGCCCCTTCTAGGTTTTGACCAGTAAAATTGAGCCCTGTTAAAGGTCACAGATCCATGATCTAGATGACCCCTTAAAGGGCAACTAGTCTTAAGGCATCTGGACTTAAAATATGTTTTCTCAAAGCATTTGACCACTCATCCAAGTGCGTCATCAGTCTGAGTTTTGGTCTCAAGCTCCACACATATACTCCTTCCCACAAACCTGCAATTGGACGGCCTTAGTAAGGAGAACAAAGAAGAGAACTAGAGAATGGTTTAACTTTTTGCAGAAGTTGTTCTTTAGGATTTAAGTCAGGACTCTTCAGAGCAGCTGGACTTTAGATGTTTAAGACTGAGCTGATTCCCTTCCTGTGTTCCTGAGAGACGACTGGAAACAAAAAATGTGTTAAAGCCAATATAGAAAATTTGTTGTGAAAAAAGAGAAAGAAAGAAAGAAAGGGTAGAGTGGGTGAAGATTAATGAAGTAGTTGTGGTAACAAAAGGAAAGAAGAATTTTTCATGTTGCTATTGAGTCCGAGTTCCTGTGATAATGTAATAACATTTAGTTGACTCCAGTTTACAAGAAAAAGTGGCCTTAAAACAACTTCCAACGTAGAGGTTTTTTTTCCCGTTCTGAATGCAAGTTTTCCGTTTTTAGCAGACTTTATCACAAATATCAAACGTTTATGTCACACTAAGTTGTAGCCATTGTATAGCTGTGTGTGAGTGAATATAAATTAAATAAAGACAACAGTATAGTATCTCAAACCATCTTGACCAAACCTAGTTCAGATGTCCTCCATTCCTGGTCACTTTTGTTCTGAAAGGCACAA
>NW_023424260.1:0-490 GCF_002922805.2 Oryzias melastigma
GGTTCGCTCGACACTGGGATTCCTGGAGAGAACCCGTCCTTTGGGCGCAACTGAGAGACATTGTATTCAAAACAAGCATAACGGATTGGTTTTTGGCTTTACTAAATACTTGATGAAATCTTCATCCCTGCATCGTTGTGTCTCCAGGTTCAAGAGATTATTTTTTTATTTCCATTAATATTATTTGAGTTTTGGTATATCTTTAATGCATTTAATTATCTTACACATACAAGAAAATGTCCACGATAAAAAAAAATCCACTTTGGTCATTTTTGTTGATAAAACTTACCAACATTTGAGTCAGAGATGTTTGTGGTTTTAAAAATATCTGTATCCAAGATGAGGCTTCCACTTCTTCTGAGTTGTGAGGGAAACTCCCCCCTCCTGGAAGACTGACGCTTCTTTGGGTCAGCAGAACCTTGAGGAAAAAAAGGTAAAAATTCACAGTGAAGTCAAAAAAGATTAAAGTTTTAATTAAAAAAAAATATAT
>NW_023424260.1:618-1143 GCF_002922805.2 Oryzias melastigma
AATAACATGATCCAACCAAATCTAACTAGTGTTTTAAGAAAAATGAGAAAAGGGCCTCAGAGATATTAAAGACCCACTCCAATCATCTTTTGATCAATTCTAAAAATGTTCCTAGTGGTCTTTTATTGATGATTATGCTTTTTTGCCCCAAATTTAAAATAAAATGTTGTTTTCTAGAACATATTTTTGCAGAACTGCAGTAGTTCAACAGAAATTCTCCTCCAAGTTGTGGCCAGAACCACTGGCATTGAGCCTCCCATTTGCCTCCCCATTGATGAGAGCTCTCCGTTTACACTCTCTCCTACTAGTTTACAACCTTTCACATCCCCAATCTAACATCAGCGGTGTAACAAAATAGTGAGCAATACTGGAACTGTCCAGCCGTACAGTTCTGAGCCAGATTCCAGCTCAGACAAGGAAAACAAAGAAGTACACGGATCCGTTTGTCTACATATGGAGAAGGAAACCCAGAGTATTTTATACAGTCTTTTTCCAATAGAATGTTTTTGTCTGCTCCTGATTCAC
>NW_023424261.1:0-1143 GCF_002922805.2 Oryzias melastigma
GGTTCTTGACGAGCCTTGACTACCCCACTACACCACTGTGTGAACTGATGTGTCCCAACGTTCTTAACTAGATGGTCAGGAGCATGAAGATGATTGCCATGAGAGAGAGGACATCGACTCTGGTGAAGTTTACTGTAAAACTTTTTTTACAGAACAGTCTCCTGGATGGATTTTTCTTTGTGTTTTTAGGTTGGACTTGTAAGTCTATGCACTCTACATGTGTGTGAAAACATAGCTTGTTCACATCACTGATTTCACACAAACTAAATATCCTGATGGGGTTCCTCAGGGTTTTATTGGTGGATTGGTTCTTCTGTTTGAAAATATGAAACCTTTAGGCGTCACATCATGAAGACGTCACTTATGGTGATGATAGTCAGCTGTAGTGCACTCTCTAGTGGTTGTTCTAGAGAATTGTCTTGTCTCTGCTGTGCAGGTTTTTGTACAGAGTTTTGCTGTTTCCTGTCACTGTGGGCTGCAGAGCACAGTAGTACACAGCAGAGTCTGACACATGAAGATTATGGATCGTCAGAGGAACTGATCTGGAGACTGAATCCAGACTGGAGGAAAATCTTTCCTTGAACTCTTCTGCTGTGGTTCCTGTTCCAGTCTTAAAGCGATTCAGGATGAACGTTGGTCTGTTGTTTCCTTCCTGTTTGTACCAGAACAGATAATAGTTGGATAAACTACTGTTAAAATGACATCCCAGAGTGACTGAGTCTCCTTCAGCTGCAGTCACATCTCCTCCTGGTTGCTGCACGCTGTCTGTCTGTGCTCTGCATTCTGTCAAACACAGAGGAACATATAATATCATATTTTCAATAATAGATTAATATAATTCATATTTAATTAATAATATAGCAATTTTATAATTTGCTGTTTCCCATCTCTCTTGAGCCAAAGTCACTATGTCTATGCTTCATCTGTCCAACAACATTTATGTCAAAGTGCTGCCTAAAACTGCAGAGTGACGTACAGTATATTGGTTACCACTTTTTTCTCAGAGAACTTTACTCCTGGACTGTAATATGGTCATTTTCTGTCTTTCCTGAGCACTCTTAGTGGAAGAAATAACCATCGACCAAGTTAGATCTCTGGGTCTTACCAAAGAAAAGAGCAGCAAGAAGAATCCACAGCCAATGG
>NW_023424262.1:0-1143 GCF_002922805.2 Oryzias melastigma
GAGCTTGTTCTGCTCATTGGAGATTGTGTGCTACACATGGTTGCCTGTGTTTCTGTGTTGGCCCAGCAATGGACAAACAAACTTCATGAGGACAAGCTTTGTTGTGTTCCTGTGCTTTTCAAAGTAAAGAATTACAAGAACAGATTCTTTTGCATGATAAAAACTGAAACACACAAAAAAGATTTCTCTGCTTTTATTACCTTTTCTGACATACTGTTTCAAGAGGAGAGTTAAATAAAACAAAAACACAAATACAAACAGCATACCTAATTAGTTTAATTAGGAAATTGGGCACTTACACACTAGACTATAGGTTCCCTTCACAGTTTGTTTCCTAGTAAAGTCTGCTTTGTTTGGCAGGTGCAAAGGTCTGCCTGAACTCCGGTATGGTCCAAAAAGCAAACCCTGGTCCGCATGACAATGAGGGTGGTGGTTTGTTTGCAGGTGAACCCTGGTGTGGTTCCACAATAGTTTGAATACAGATGAACTTCACCTCAGACTGAAGAGAGGAAGTGAACCAAAGAGAATAAGGCAAGTCCTGGGGAGTAAAAGAGCCTTAAAGGCTGATTTCCACAGGTCCATCTGGGGCGTTTACACAAAAAAACCAAAGTGTTATATGAATCAGAATACTTACATCGCCTCTGTCAGTGTATGCATCTGACATCCATTTCTCCACACCCCAACGCAATCTTAACATTCTATTTCTAGTCCGTTGACGCGTCTATTTCATGGTAAAAAGAACCAGAAACAGGTCAGGGTCTAAAAAACTTCCTTTGTTCTTAAAAAAAAATGTATAACTTTTTTTTTGTTTATAAGGTGATGCGCCCAAGCAATAATGGACGTTAATACCATGGATAAAACAGTTAAGATAAATTTGGAAGTAAAAACCTACACATTTAACAAGAACTCAGAGAGAACGGAGAGGGCATGAGGACATAAGGGAGTGAATGTAAACTAACCGATGGTTGTGAGACCGAAGAGAAAAAAAAATACAACAGAAAAAGGTCTAGTAAGGAAATTGTAGTCTAGTGAGGTGCCAGCAGCTATTATTGTGCTGTAATCAGAGCGTTAGTGGGAATAGCTGTTTTGTTTTTTTTGGCTTTCTATATTAACCCTCCCTCCACCCCCAATCCTCATCTAAGT
>NW_023424263.1:0-1142 GCF_002922805.2 Oryzias melastigma
ACCATGTAGAACTGGTCCTGGTCAGGTGAAGCGGGCTCTAAAGATTCTTCTTGTGAAGAACTTGGAAGGGCTGAATATCCACTCTCTTCTGTCTTAACTGGGGAAAGTCAAGGCAGGAAATTAGTAATGAAAAGTCTCTGCTCATTTGATCTCATTCACATTATATCCCATGAATAAAGATTATATTTGAATTTATTCCAAGGATAATATACATTTTGACAATTATTTAATCAAAAAATCTATTTTAAATGCTTGCTAAAAATGTAAATTTGAAACTTAAGATTTACTTTGATACTATCTAAAAATGCAAAAAAAGAATTCATGTAATAAATGGTTTTTTCATGTTTTTTACTCCAGGTTGATCCCAATAAAGCTGTCCAAGGGAACTCAATGCACTGAGTAAAAATAACAGCACATTGCGTGGTGCAGAAACACTTAAAGATGGAAAGTAGAAGAAAAAAGCATCAGTTAATCAACACAACGATGCTGCAAACACTGAAACATGATGAAGTTGGATTCCAAATTTCACTTTTGGACCAGGGGTTAAGGAAAAGTCAAACCATTAAAGTGGCACATTTAACACTTGACACAGCTCAAACTACGATCTTAATGTTGCAGACAACAAAGATTCAGTAAAACACATTTGGAAAGAATGTTTTGTTTAATTTAAAAAAATGTAAAATAGCTTCATCCCATAACAAAAAGCAATGGGTACATTTGAAGACAAAGCTGTACAATAACCATTTTGACCTGTGGGTCACAAGGGGCTCTAAAATTTGACAGAAGGGTCGGACAGGGAACAGATGTGTTGAGTGTTTGATTTTGAACACTAATATATATATATATATATATATATATTCTAAAACTGGACATTTCATTTTTTTTTATTTCTAAACTAATTCTCTCATTTGCATCAGCTTTTGCAGAGGTGTCAAAGTCATTCGCACAGGGGCCCAAAATCCAAAATACTCTTCAGGTCACGGGCCAAACAGGAAAAACATTTATTTAACAAACTAAACCTACATTTTTTAAAAAAAATTAACTTTTGAACATTACTATGAATAAAAACAGGCAGGAACATTATTCCAGGATAAATCAAATTAAACCTTAAATCATTTTAATTGTTTTCTCTCCATAAAAAT
>NW_023424264.1:0-1142 GCF_002922805.2 Oryzias melastigma
GTTTTTTCTACAACCTTTTTAGGTTTTGGAGCAGTTTGTCCAAGATTGGAGTCAGATTTTTTTTATCCTCCAGTTTCTGTGAACGTTTGAAGATTGAGGTGGTTTAATTCATTTAAACCAACAAAAATTATATTTTATTTAAATGCATGATTGTATTTGTTTTAACTCACTTGTACAGAGTCCTTTAGAGTTTTAAAAGTCACTCTAAATAAAATGATTTCCTATAAAACTTTGTTTTTAACACCAAAGATTTCAAAATTGAAGCTAAAAAATAATTTTTTTAAAGATCTAACTGATAAAATACCTATATATACTTTTGACGTGACCAAGCACCTGAACAAGCGTCAAAAATGAGTCTGATGTGGGGGAGAGAATTCAATAGTTTTCCAAAATAAAGCGGCAAAAAAATGTGGGTCTCTTTTGCTCCACTGTTCTATCAGCATGAACGATCTAATCTCCCATGAGCCTTTGGTGTTAAAGAGAAACTTTGATTTTCAAGGAGAAAGAACAGAAGCTTTAGAGACTCATTTGTGGAAGTTTCCCAAAAGCAGCAATGACTTCTCCAGATTTATTTTTTATTGCTTCTATCAGATCATTCAGTTCAAGATTTACTTTTGGAGAAACACTTCATATTTAACGCATTTCTCCAACTTTATTTAGTTGCTACATGGAGTATTTATAGTTATTTAAACTTCAAAGCTTTAAAAA
The DNA here is from genome assembly GCF_002922805.2 of Oryzias melastigma. Lineage (NCBI taxonomy): Eukaryota > Metazoa > Chordata > Actinopteri > Beloniformes > Adrianichthyidae > Oryzias > Oryzias melastigma. The sequence goes on from NW_023424264.1 coordinate 709, forward strand.
AAAAATCCACAGTACAGACCATTTCCTTTATTCTTAATATTTATAGAGATTTGTATGTTTGTTGGTACAACTGTAGGATTGCTCCATAAATTCTGTATTCATTTGTTCACTACTTTGAGACTTTATATTCTGCAGACATTTAACTTTTTAAAGTTAGAACTTCAGTTCCAGTATTGACATCCTTTCGATCATCACAATTCTTCAAGAAACGTGTCTAAGTGTTGCATTAAGGTGCAAAGCCGATGTGAAAATGTGCTTTTGTTTGCATCTGATTCACGTTGATTGCATAAACGGTGGAGGAGTTAAACATGTCAGAGTGTTTATTTAGGTGTTGGAGGCGACAGCTTCTTGTGTTAAGGGTTAAACAATTAGAAGTGATCATTAAGTTGTTCATAACAGACATAACATTACATTACTTAAGTTTTGATGACAAA
>NW_023424265.1:0-1142 GCF_002922805.2 Oryzias melastigma
GTCTGTTTAATGTTGAATTACTTTTAGTAAAAACTATCAAAAAATTAAACTGACACTAATTTCTGAAAGCCTAGAGTTACATTAACAAGCTTCATGTACAGTTCTGGCTCAAAAATCTACACTAAAGTACAGTCTTATGTATCTAAAAACTAAAATTGTAAAAATAAATAAATAAAGATTAATAAAAGGACAATTCCTGGAATGAAAATGGTTAAAATCTTTAAAAAAACATAGTAATTTTAAAAGCTGAGCATTCTGGGTCTTGGTTTCGTGGTTTTTAAAAATCTTCATTTAAATTGTATGATGCTGTCACTTTATTCTAAAAAAGCTATTTTTTTTACTCGAAAAAATAAGCATTTTCATTTTTATAAATTAGTGTAGCAAAACCAATATGTATTTTAATAAGTTAAAAGTAAGTATTTAGTATCTGCTTCTACAGTTACTACAGACTTCACAATATTCACGTTTTTTAATATATCTTAAAAACATGAGGATTTTTTTAATTTTACTTTATGTCATGATTATCAGACTTATTTAAATTTAGCCAAAGTGTTTAAATTTTTAGCTTTTCTTGTTCAGATTCATCATTTATTATTAGACATAGTTTATCTCACCCAATTTAATAACTTTTTTCATCCCCTGTATAGAAGTGGTTTTTATACTTTGACAAGTTAGATTAGTTTTTCTTTTTGAGAATTTAAACCAGAATACTTTCAGAGGTTTAGCTCTAAACATTTCCTTCTGTTTCCTTTTACAGGACAAAACTTGTAAAGTTTTCAGCCATTTTTAGTTTGTGTTCAAACACAGCTGGCTGAAAGATAATATTAAATGTGATCATACGCTCTGATCAGTTATATTCCTAGCATGGTTTTTAGCTATTTCCATTGTTTAAGGTGATTAAATATGTTTGTATTTGTTTTTCCTGTTAAAGTACTGCAAAAAAGTAATTAAGCCTTATTGATTTATGAATTTTCCAAAATGAATCAGTGAATCTACATTTCCAGGTATAAGTCAGATAAATCATTTACACCACAAAGTCATTTCATTACTTAAGTTTGCCTAAACTGTGCAAACAATATTATGTAAACATTATCTAAAAATTTGTTTGCACATCTATTCACAAATTTTTAATAAACCTAAAA
>NW_023424266.1:0-1142 GCF_002922805.2 Oryzias melastigma
TTGACAAAGTGAGGATTGTGGTGGTTGATGAGGTATGCCATTTAATTTTTTTATATAGATCTAGGAATGTTATATTTGTAATAAAAATGAATTATATGTCCTACTACAAAACCTTTTCTCCGGTTAATAAATAATGTAGAAAATCTTCCGTTTTGTGGCTTCATGTAGGTCGACAGTATGCTGAAGATGGGCTTCCAGCACCAGGTCCTAGAAGTTCTGGACCAAGTCCCTGAGGACCATCAGACTCTGCTGACTTCGGCCACCATCCCAAAAGGGACAGAGGAGCTGGCTGCTCGGCTGGTCCGAGACCCCGTACGTATCGCCATCGGCGAGAAGAACCAGCCATGTGCCAACGTTAAGCAGATCCTTCTCTGGGTGGAAGAGCCTTCCAAGAAGAAGAAGCTGTTTGACATTCTCAATGTAAGTTATATACATTTGAGGGAAATTAGTCACCATTTTTCTTAAAAAACGATGATTTTTAAATAAAATAAGTCACTTTAAGCTGTCTTTTTTTGATAATAATCACATTTTTTTGGAAACATTTTCAGTATTTTTTGTTGCTTTTGTTAACTGCGGTTTGGAAATAGAAATTCCTGAAGTTTAATGATCGGTCATTTCTCACACTAACTTTAGACGCTCATTACTTCATTTAGGCCCCATTTTTAGTAAGTCTAGACTCACTCCAATAAACTCAGAAACGCCCAGAACAGTTTCTGAAAGGCAAAAGAGTGAAGATTCCATTAAAATAAATGTGTTTAAAAAAGCTTTGACTTTTTTAGCTTGTTGCTACAGATATGTTGCAATAATATTTTTATTCATATTACAAAGTACTACTGTTATCGCTTAATAGAAATTTTAAGGTTATTTCTTAAGAAGGTGGAAGCAAATGGCTCAAAAAACTTTATTCGTAGGAAAATGTTTTACAAAAAAGCTGAAATATGAAAACAGTAAAACTTAAGCTGTCAAACTGTTTTGAAGTTCCAGTCCAGCTCTTCTTTTCTCTGTTGTAAAATTGTTTCTTAATATGATACGGTTTTTAGCTCAAATCAAAAAAGCCTGTGTCGTTTTTAAGATATTTTCTGCAGATTTGAAGAGGCTCATTAAAAATTAGATTCAGGGTTGTGGGGGGGACTGTTGGTGTG
>NW_023424267.1:0-1142 GCF_002922805.2 Oryzias melastigma
GAAAAAGTGTGCCTTGGCTCAAAAAAGGTTGAAAAACACTGTCCTAGACAATGCTAACAGGCTAGCGTAGCGTCTCTAGCCTATATAACTCACCGGGTTCAGGATTTTCCGTGTCCTGACGTGTGGCCTTTTCCGACGCAGCCCAACAACGACGTGTTCGATGACGACTTGGACGGTCAGGGGGCCGGCCCCCCCTGGCCCTCCCTGTCCTCTGAGCGTCAGGAGTATATGAACCTGGCAGCTGTGCCCCGCCTCTCCAGGCTGACCCAGAGCCGGCAGGTATCGGTCCCGCCTGTGTAGCGCCGCTGTGGTGTGCTTGGCTTTAAGGTGGTGGGTGTTACCGCTCCGAGGGGAGGGGGCGACGGTACTGGCTGCTTTTTTCAGACTTTTCTGGATTGAAATCAGTAAAAAGGTGGCAGGTGGACACGTCTTCTCGATCTGGTTCCTCTTTCTTCCGGCTGCTGCGGTTCATCCTGATCTTGGTTTCACCATCTGGCTTGGTTTGTGTTTTGCCCCGCCCTCAGAGTCCTTCGCCCGGCGATAAACACACCCCAGAGCAGCGCTCCTTCCGGGACCGGCAGAAATACTTTGAGATCGACGTGAAGCAGCAGACTCCAGACAAACCCAAACCCCGCGTTTCCCTCGTCGGAGAGGACGACCTCAAGAAGATGCGAGAAGAAGAAGGTCCGCCGCAGAAACCCGCTTCACTCCAACATCCGGGAGTTTGTTTCCTACAAACGTGTTTGATTTATTTATTCTCCAGAGAGGAGATTTGAGCAGCGGGCGCGAGAATACCTGCTGGACGAGGAGGAGGACGAGGATGAAGAGGAGGACCTGGCCAAGCAGGTGGCGCAGATGAAGGCGACGGGGAAGGTGTTACTGGATGGAGTGGAGTATAAGGTGGAGCCGGTGTCCCCGCCGCCTCAGCACGGCTCCACGGCAGCGAACTACAGCTTCACCCCGCCGAGCCACCACGGCGGCGGCGGCGGCTCAGGGTGAGAGGCGTCCTCTTCATCTGCAGAGTTCTGTCCTTCTGCTGCTGATCACAGCTTCTGTCTGCGCAGGTTCTCCTCGTTTGACAGTAAAGGAGACTCGGAGAGGAACTCGCTGGTGGACAGCTTCCAGAGGCCCAACTCTATGAC
>NW_023424268.1:0-1142 GCF_002922805.2 Oryzias melastigma
AACTAATAAATGAGAAGAAAATCGTAAATTATGAAAGAAAATTGATTAAAGTACAAAATTACAAGAAAAAAGTCTATAATTTATGAGGATAAAGTTGCACAATTATAAAAACAAAAGGATAAAGTCGTAAATTTAAGCTTCAAAAAGTTAAAATAAAATTTTACACTTAGCTTTTAAAATGTCACAACAAGCTATTTAATTTGTGTTACAGACAAATCAAACTTTTTTTGTAAGTGTACAACTTTATTTTCATTAAACTACAACTTTATTTAAAAAAATGATTTTTTTCTTCTTTGCAAATTTACAACTTTAAATCATAAATTCATGATTTTATCCTTTGTAAAATTTCAGTTTTTTTAGTAATTGTCTGATTTTTTTCTTATAAAATTTTGACTTTTTCTTATAGTTTTACAACTCATAATTTAACAACTTTTTTCAATTTATTAATTTTATTTAATTTTATCTCCATGACACCGAAAGGGATAAAGTTAATATAATGGAAGGATGTTTTTTTTGTTCTTTTATGGTAGTCTTAATACTTCATCCTACAACAGGAAGTGCTATTTAGAGATTTTCAAAATAGAGCTACCATCTGCTGGAAAATATTAGTCTAAATATTAAAAGTGTATTGAACACAAATAATTTTAGATGATTTTTTCTTTTTTTGGCCTTGTCTGGCTTTTTATTCATTGGTTTATCACAACATTTTGAGTCTTAAATCAACTTGAGGCTTCTTGACCTTTAGATCCGTAAAGGTCAAACGAGAAGAATAGATTTTTGTTTATGTGATCTCAATAGTTTGTGCTTCTGAATTCCTGCTCACAGTAAATTAGCCTTTTTAATTATATTTAATGTTATTATAAGGGTTTAAAGTATGTAGGCGTCCCCTCACCAAATCTTTCAACTGAAAGCTTTAACTGGATCTTTGATCTTCTATTGTCTCCCACATTAACGGTGAGAACAGCGCAGCCTCCACAGGCTCAGTGTGATCACACATCCCGGAGCTGTGGTGCCACCAGCAGCATGGCTGAAGATCCTCCACGTTCTGTTCAGCGTGACACCAGCCGACGGCGTTACCGTGCTCTGGGGATTCGTGCCACCGTGGTTGACAGTCGGCGTGAGTAAGTGAAGACAGCCGGTCG
>NW_023424269.1:0-1142 GCF_002922805.2 Oryzias melastigma
TGTTTTAAGTCATTTTCAGAGTAGAATAAGTTGAGGAAAATGCGCTGTTTAACTTATTAGAATGAGTCAGACACCACATTGTGTTACTAAGATGGCGGACGTGGATCGGTGGCGACCGCGGTATCACATCTGATGAATGTTTGAATGCAGAGTAAGCTAACTGGTCAAAAGATAAGCTATGTTATGAGAGATAAAATGTGAAACGTTTGTTATTTCATTAGTGTGAAAACAGAACAAAAAGTGTAAAAGAAAGTAGTTTAAAATATGTTTCTCAAGCAGATACAGTTCATACTAAAAATTCATAAGAGGTAAAGATAATTATTAAAATGATCTGGAACAGTAAAATACAGAATAGTAAGGTTACTGAAGTTCATGTGTTTGCTAATGGAGTGTAAAATGCATTTTGTGATTTATTAATTTACAGAGGTTATGTTAAATGTAAAACTATGTAATTGTGAAAGCAGTTGACACTAAGAGGAGCTCAGTCACTACGTGATGAGCGAGTCAGCAAAACGTGACCAAGTTTAACAGGGATGAAAAGAAACGGAGAGAAAGATAGAGACAAAAAGCTGAGCGCGCGCACATGAACACTGCGTGTGTGTGTGTGGGGGGGGGGGACTGGAACCTTTTGACTTTTTGATGGTATGAAGGAAGAGAGTCTACAGGAAATCATTCTATAGATCTCCACTACCAACCTATCATCTCTAAAACAGAACAGATCATTAAGAAACCAGATTTCATCCTCAAAGCTGTGACTCTTTTGTCTTTCTTAACGTTACTGTGAATAAAAGTCTGTTGGTTTTGCACACTTTTGTATTTTGGGTTGTGGTTGCAGAGTTTTGTGTTGTTCACTTCAAATGTGTTTAAAAGGAAAAAAATGCTTAAAATATAAAGAGTTAAAAACTGAATAATTAATAACTAGTTCTTTTTAATTTAATTTGTACATTTTATCTAGAAGGGATAAATAACAGCATATAAATTATATACACTGTATACTAATAAAAACATGTTTACATTAGTTATGGATTTTGTTCATAATCACATAGTAGGTGATAATTAAATAAAGCAAAAAATTACCTAAAAATCCATTTGGTAGCTGAAAGAGCCGCTGGTTTCAGTGAACCAATGCAAAAGAGCGGAAT
>NW_023424270.1:0-1142 GCF_002922805.2 Oryzias melastigma
TTAAAGAATGTTGTGTACTGCACATGATGTGCTGTCATTTTTTTTCCAGTTTATGTTTTTGCTTTATTAGTGTCATAATTTGTTAACAGCTGTTGCTTGCATTTTAAATGGGCATTAAATGTGCTACTTTTTTATTTTTTTGTGCTTAGCAGTGCTGCTGCCTGCCTCTCAAAAACCCAGACTACAGCTGTAAACATGGTTTGTAGCATTATATGTTGTTAGGATAAATAATACTTCGATGCATCTTTCAATCCTTATTGATAAAGCTTATATTAATAGACAACATTGATGGCCTTGAGCCAGTTTTTCCGTTGAAAGCTTAAGGTCGTTTTTTGGAACATATTTAGCTAATTTCATTTTCTTGGAAGATTTGCCACCTTTAAGTTCTTTGAAGTGGTAATACAATTTGTAATGTGTTGTGATAAATTGTGAATCATAATATGAATTTAAACACAAACCCTATTTAATAGTTAAGTTACAAAGTATATACAGTAGATTACATTGGAAAGTGTTAGCTGCTGCTGGTTTTTGGCGTGTCCACCTATGGAGGATCGTAGAAAGGAGCGGCTGCATCTTAAGGGGAGCGCAGGTGTATGATATGTGTGTGATTGTTGTGCATGTGGTAAATGTATCTTAAAGTATTTTTAGGATAATATACAGTAACTTGCACACACTTATGGCGTACCGGTTGATGGGGTTGTACTCTGCATGAACAACAGGAAAAAAGGGCAAACTGTCCCGTGTCCCATATAGGTTTTTGCATTTTTGCCCACAGACTGCCCATATCCACCCATAAGGGATTTGGTAGTGACGTATGGATGGCATCCTTTTCAATTCACAGATAACGCAAACCATTTAAAATTAATCATGGAGGAGAAATGACTGGTTATATTTGGGGTTTGTGCCCAGCCGGAATTAAGTTCAATCAAGTCTTTTGAGCGAACATAGCGCAAGTGTTGTGATTTATAAATACATTTTTCTCTGTGTTACTTGATTGCCAGTGTCACTGTTCTTGGTTGGACCCAAAAAAAAAAAAAACTACAACCAAACTGGTTCTTGCAGTAGGTCTTTTATGCAAAATCTTATGGAAAATGTGTACTTTTTGAAACAAAGAACTTGAGTAAATCAACTTCTTGATGCCA
>NW_023424271.1:0-1142 GCF_002922805.2 Oryzias melastigma
TTTTTTTCATCTGCTTCAAAGCAACCAAGAAATACTCAAACGCAATTTTTATCTCCAATTAAAATTTTTTACATATCCTCCATCATACGAAAAATCCAACAAGAACATGTTAAAAACACAATTTTCATTGAAGTGGATCTTTAAAGAACAGTTTTGCCCACAGTCACAAAACAAGTGATCCAGAGATATAAAACAGAAGTGTGTTACTTCAAGCTAAACTGAAGGGAAGTTGCATAAATGTGAATTTTTACACTATTCATGATGAATTAGCCTGAATCACCAACCAGAATTCAGGCTGAGCCTAAATACTTTGCACAGATGAAACTCTTCGAGTAATCTTCAAGCTTTGTGAAGAATAGAGAAAGTATGCTGCTCTTCTGAACAGGGAGAACCAGAAGAGGACAATGGATGACTCAACTTTATTTTTTAAATAGATGCAGCCTTCGGCAGGCACACATCCTTCCTTGTGAAGCCTGAATGACTGATAGCGGACTGCCCCGAGTGGCCTTACTTATCACAGAGCACAGCTGTGAGGTGGAGGACTCGCAAATGTGTGAAAACGCTTGGACAGCAAGAATATCCACGAAGCAGAACTGTCCAAAGTGTATCATTTTCCTGAGTCAGACAGAGTGCAGGGCAGCAGCACAAAGTGAAGAGACTCTTGACTTAGCTGGGTGTCAACATTCAATGCTCAACCTGTTTTATTCAGATTCATGTAACCATTACAAATATTTTCACAACTTTATAATATTTTAGCCTAGTTCTTGAATCAAATATACAGTATTTTTTTTTAAATAAGAAAAAAGGCAGATCTTCAAAATAAGGGTTCAACTCTAAAACAGAGGAAAACATTTCAATTAGTCAGAGGGACAATATGCTAAAAACAGAATAAAAACATTAAATTAATTAATACAGTTCACTTACAATTTATGAACTACAGCAATATTATTGCCTTTTAAGTTCACTTTAACATCTTAAATACTCAAGTTTTATTGTGAAAGGATCCAATTGTCAACTATTTTTGCTTTAAAACTGTATTTCCAAAGTTTATAGGCTTTCTTTTTTTTAAATAATCACACAAAATGAAAACAAGACATGTTCCCTGTGTTAAATGCTTTTGAAAAACAAAAAAACAAAAAAAA
>NW_023424272.1:0-1141 GCF_002922805.2 Oryzias melastigma
CCAAAATAATTAAAAAAAAAAACAGTCATTTTCTAGGACATAGTTTCTGTAAAGCGGCAGGAGTTCATTAAAAACTTGCCTTAGAGTTCTGGGCGGGACCTTCTCATCTCCCACTACGTTATAACCCCTCACAACCCGTGCTAACATACCGATGGATTCGTCGACTGGATTCGTCTACAAGTGGATGTATCTGAATGGAGCATGGAGCTTCTGGCTTGCCGTAGCAGCTTCTACAAGCTTTTACCAACGACATTTTTTCATCTGCTCCTGATTTAGAACAAACAGAAATACTAATAAATTCAATTCTAAGTTTATTTTTCTTCATATTTGTCCTCTATCATCAGAAAAATGCAACAAAAACATGTTAAAAATGCCAAAAAGCATAATTTTCATGGTAATGAGTTTCTAAGATCTTCTATTAGTTCTGAATAAGACTGGAAATTAAAGAGAAAGCACAATATTTTCTTTGGTTAGCTAGTTGATCAGATGCTTCCCTTTTTAGAAATGTACCTGAAAGTCAGGACTCTGGAATCCGAGTGGAGTTTTTACTCCTTTACATCAACAGCTGAGAAAGTCCTGACATGTACTGTAGTGAGATTGCCACCTGGAAGCCTCCCTGATGAAGCATTTATTCATGTCCAACCAAGTAACTGACTGCAGACACCCTGGAGAGATTGAATCTCTCAGCTGGTTTGGGAACATCTCAGTGTTCTTCCCGAGGAGCTGAAGGTGATCGGTGAGAGGAAGGTCTGGGTGTCCTTGATTGTTTTCTGATTCCCCACAGCCTGATAAATGGTTGAATTGAGACCCCTGTATATATATATATATATATATATATATATATATAAAGAAAAATATTAAAACAGCTTGAATTACTGTTTCAAATTAGTTATCATATTATATAAATAATACTAATGAGTTTTAGGATACTTGTGCAAGGACCTTTAAAAGAATTCCCATTTGTTTTCTAATCCATCCATTCTAAGGTTGGCAAAAATTCACCAGTAATCAGGATTTAATTTAAAAATCTAAATTAAAAACATGCATGAAAATAAATAATTTCTTTGTCCCAGATTGGAAAGACTTTTTTTCTGTTTGTGTCATTCAACATGACTGTGACCAGAGATTGAACAAGATATAA
>NW_023424273.1:0-518 GCF_002922805.2 Oryzias melastigma
GGCGGAGCTTAAGTTCAGCTCAGGTCGTGCATTATCTGCACATTCTAGACGTTTCTGTGCTGCTGGAATCTCATCCATTCAGGACCTTTGATGCTCAGGGTTCATGTCAGAAAACCCACCCGTGACCTTTGACCTGTAAAATACCCCCAAATCTCTGGTCTGATATTCATATTAAAGCTTGACTTCTTCTGGTTTCTCCAGATTCACACTAAGGATGTGTGGTTCTCCTCCTCTCTGTGGTTCTCCTCCTCTCTGTGGTTCTCCTCTCTTTAGTTCTCCTCCTCTCTCTGGTTCTCCTCCTCTCTGTGGTTGTCCTCCTCTCTTTAGTTCTCCTCCTCTCTTTAGTTCTCCTCTCTTTAGTTCTCCTCCTCTCTCTGGTTCTCCTCCTCTCTGTGGTTCTCCTCCTCTCTTTAGTTCTCCTCCTCTCTTTAGTTCTCCTCCTCTCTCTGGTTCTCCTCCTCTCTGTGGTTCTCCTCCTCTTGGTGGTTCTCCTCTCTGTGGTTCTCCTCCTCTTGGTG
>NW_023424273.1:785-1141 GCF_002922805.2 Oryzias melastigma
CCTCCTCTCTGTGGTTCTCCTCCTCTCTCTGGTTCTCCTCCTCTCTGTGGTTGTCCTCCTCTCTGTTGTTCTCCTCCTCTCTTTGGTTCTTCTCCTCTCTGTGGTTCTCCTCCTCTCTTTTGTTCTCCTCCTCTCTCTGGTTCTCCTCCTCTCTGTGGTTCTCCTCCTCTCTGTGGTTCTCCTCCTCTCTGTGGTTCTTCTCTCTTTAGTTCTTCTCTCTTTAGTTCTCCTCCTCTCTATGGTTCTCCTCTCCTGGTCCGTTTCTGTGACTACCTGTTTATTTTAAAAACATTTTAAAGATTATTTCTCTATAAACTACGTATGAATCAGTCATTATAGTTTGATCTCCTCCTATA
>NW_023424274.1:0-1141 GCF_002922805.2 Oryzias melastigma
CAAGTCCAGACAAGAGGCGCCCCCTGGTGGAGACTCCCGACAGCTGCTGACGCGCTCCTGCTCGCTGCGGGGAACGGCTGCTGAAGCGGGGAGACGAGGGTTCAGGGGTCCCGCTGCTGAGAGCAGGATGTCTCCACATGGAGCAGCTCTGGTTCTACTGCGCAGCTGCAGATCCACACAAACACTCAGAGCAACATTACAGCATCTGCATCGGCTGCAGCTGCAGTTCACCTGCTGCTGTTGCACACGGCACTACAGTCCAAACAGAAAGACTGAAGGATGAAGAAGTGGGAGGTAGAACTTGGAGGTTCTGGTGGGTTTGGATCAGAGAGAAACGAAGATCAGAAAGTTCTTGTAGATTTGAAGGTTGCAGAGCTCCGATTTCAAAGAAAAGGAGCAGAAAATCTTCAAGTCTGATCCACTGCGCGTAAAAACGGCCGTTCTGGAGTATTGAGTGTTATTATCAAAATATACATTTATGACAATAAAATTATCATTAAAAACTCTATAATGTTAAGAGAAAAATCAATCAGGACCAGTTTAATTCCTTTTCATAATAAAAGACTGAAAAAAAGCGCAGTTACTCAATTAAGCAAAGTAAAAAAAATCATTTTGAAGTTTTGATTCTGTATTTTGTTTTTAAATACAAATTTCAAATATCCTTCCCATCATTGGTCAGATTGGAATATGAATCAACTTTCTTCTTAGCGGGAAAAGCTCCGCTTAAAGTAGCCTAATGAGGGCGGACTGTTCAAACTGGACGAGCCGAACCAGAACCTCGAGATGAGGCTCCTCCCCCTTACTAGAAGTTCAGCTCCATAAATCATCTTTAAGAAGGAGCATTACTCACAGAGATTACAGGTAAGCATAAAATTGTAAAAATAAATGCCATACATGCAGCAGACAACACACATTAATCATGGTTCAGATGTACGCATGCGTCAAACGCATGTGTTGCCATGGTAACTCAGGCGACGTCTTTTGTTGACGTCAAGCCACTTTCTATCAACAAACACGTTGCCATGGTAACTCAGGTGACGTCTTCGATGTCGGCTTGGATGTAGGGATGACGGCTCTGATGCAGGGATGACGTCACCAGAGAAAGTTTATAAATAGACCCCACATCACGACCTAACAGTCA
>NW_023424275.1:0-1141 GCF_002922805.2 Oryzias melastigma
GTACCAACGCACAAGCAACTCGGGACTCGGTGACTTGAAGAAACCGCCGACGTCAGCTGTGTGAGAGAGCAGACATAAGTCAAATCTGAAGTTCAGAGTGCAGAAAAACATCTGCAGCCATTTTTTCTTTATTTATATATAAAAAAACATTTAAATTCATAAATAAACTGTTTTTACATAGGATCCAAACATTGATGTAGTTTTGATCTCAACTTATGAGTTATTATTTGGAACTTTTGGATGACATTATGAACAATACTCATCTTAAAGTGATTTTTTTTTTTTTTAAGAATTCTTTTCCTCAGTTTTAATGAAAGTTACTACTCACCACCACAAAAAGAAATTCCAACCAGTCCCAGACTCAAACACATGGGGATAGAAATTTTCAGATGGTCCCATTCAGCAGCATTATCTCCAGTCCACACAGCACCTGAACAAACAAAGGGAAAACAATGGAGCTTCAGCAGAACTTAAAATGCCTTTAAAATGCAGATTAGAAAAAGATGCTTCACAGATTTGAGACACTGAAGGGAAATTTTAAAAAGTTATTTTGGGTTAGACCCCCAAATCTGACTAAGCAGAAAGCCTGGTTACCATAGCGCTGTGACCCAGCAAAGAAAGCTCTGGTCAGGACAAAAGGTCGTTCGACTCCTCCTGACCTCTGGACCAAACCGTCTGCTGTGGCCATTTGCTGGAGATGAAGAAAAAAAATAGAGTCAGAAAACACCACAAACATCTGGATGCATTTGTATCTAAATGGAGCAGTGTTTTTCAACCACTGTGTCGTGGGAGAAAGTCAGGGAAATGATTCAATTCCATCCAATTGGTCTAAAAACATTTAACGTTGCCAGATAATCTGCTCTTTTTTTCATCCAAACAGGCCCAAGTTTGAAAGATCATAAAATCCTTTTTCCTTAAGTTTGTTTGGTTTCAATTCAAAGCATTTTGATAAGAATGACTTTACCGCTATTTTGCCAAAACTTTGGCCAATTGCTCTCATTTTGGAAAAAGTTCGACCGCTTAAACCGTCTCCACCAATCAGACGTGGTTAACATCTTCACTTCCTTGAAAACCATCATAACTTCTAAGAAAAACAGCTGCAGCTTTGAACTTTTTCCACTGCAACCCTGGAGGGGCCGGT
>NW_023424276.1:0-1141 GCF_002922805.2 Oryzias melastigma
TCCGACACATGTAACACCTCCTAATTTGCTTTGAGGAGAACTTAACGAGGCCTACCGGAGAGAGGGTTCTTAAAACACAGGGGGCTTGGTGACAGAGGCAGGGAGGATTTTGGGAGTCTTTTAGATTTATTTTTGTCTGCTTTTTGGAAAAAAAGGCTGAAAAATTCATTCAAAAAATCATGATGAAATTGTGAAGAAGAGTTAGATTAGGAATCATAATTTGACCCTGAAAGTAATTAATGCAGTTAGGGTTAGCACTGACCCATTTTCAGTTTTAAAAACATAAAAATATCAAAAAAAATTGTATTAATTGGTGCAAGACTTTTTGATTTGATCAGTGACCTTCATCCCAACAAAATCATATATATATTTTTTATTATTATTATTTATTTATTTATTTATTGTGTTGTTAGGGTCAACCTAGTCCTAAAAAGAAAAAAAAAAACTTTTCTTATTTATTAATATTTTGTGTTGTTAGGGTCAACCATGTCCCATTTTTTTAGAAATAAACTTTTTTACCAACACATTTTTGTGTTAGGGTCAAGCTAGTCCTAAAAATAAGATTTAATACATATATTAATTGAAATGAAAATGTTATGTTTGCCAATTTTTTGTATTGTTTGGGTCAAGGCAGTCCTAAAAAGAAGATAAAATACCTTTTTTTTAACCAAATTTTGTGTTGTCAGGGTCAACCCTGTCCTAAAAATAAGATAAAACAAATAAAAGTAAAACAGTGATTTTACCAACTTTATTCTCTTGCTAAGGTCAACCCAGTCCCAGAAATGACATTAGAAAACAAAACCTTTTTTAACCAAATTTTTTGTGTTGTTATGGTCAACGCAGTTCTAAAAATAAGACTAATAAAACAGAGCTGTGCTGTGTTTCCTTAGAAAACAAACAAACATGGACATGTTCAGGGATGTGACTTGAAAATATAATTTGTGATTTGCAGAGTGTAAATCTCATAATTTGGAGCATGGAAAAAATGTGAAAAACTTATAATGAGAAAGTTCTGGATATTTCTTTTTGGATAGAATGAAAAACACGAGACAACAAATTTGGCTGACAATGTCCTTTAATTGAATTTTGTTCAATGCTAGAAGTGGACGGACAGAAAAAAAAGAAAATATTTGAAAACTAG
>NW_023424277.1:0-1141 GCF_002922805.2 Oryzias melastigma
CTGTTTCAAAAACACTTTTTAAAGTTTATTCTTAGACCTGATGAAGGAAAACCCATAAATAAACATAATCATGTGGGTGGATTTTTTATGTTATTTATTTTTATTATTTCTATTTTTGTTGATATGCCAGCTATAAAAAAAACTAAGATGTAAACAAACAAAAAAAAACAAAATGCCTTCTATCTACTTCTTTAAATTTTAATGCAGATTACGCACATTAAAGTCAATCTTCCTACAATTTTTTTGGGAAAAAAAATAAATAAAGTGAGTTCTCTAAAGTTTATTTTATTTTCCTTAAAAAAAAAAAAGTTTATGCTGCTTCATCCAATTCTTTAATTAGCTTTGTTTTGTGTCTCAGTTTTTTTTTCTTTTTTTGGTCATTGTGCTTTTATTTTGAAAAATAATCAGCAAAGGCAGTAATTCTCTCTTCCTCTCTAGTAGCCTCTACCATTTTTAGATGCGTTTTTGTTCCGATGCTAACTAAGCCTGCACAATAAATCGCACATTTATTATTGTGAAATCAGCCTGTGCAATGCATGGATCACAAAACACAATTTGAAAAAGTTGATAATGTGTACACACATGCTAAAACCATCTTATGGCAACTTAAAGATTTTAACAAATCAACTAGTCTTTTATGCATTCGACCAATCAGATGGAGCTCTTTTATATTAGATGCTTCTTATGTAGATGAGGGTAATTTGGAATATATGTTGACTTTTCTTTAAATAATGCTGTTGCAATGAGAAAGAAGTGATGCATTAGTTGTTTTGTTTTGCTATTTGTACATGTATCCCAAATCATACTGTCATTGCATTATTAGTCACCAATATCGCACATTGCAAGTTTTTCTCATATGGGGTTGCTCTAATGCCAACATAATTTCAATCTGTTTTGTATTTTGTCTGCTTTGCATTTATCAGGCAGTCTTTTAAACTTTAAACAAGCATAAACATTATAATGAAATTGTACATTTTTGTTGTATTCTGAATTATTTAAGTCAGCATCTAGTTCCAACTTACATTAATTATTTAAAATATGTTAGGTATTGTAGTGATTAATTGATGAAATCCTCTTTAAAGTTCTGTTCATACGCTCTATTTGGACAATAGCAAACGCTTTGCAGTGCAGATTTGTTTGT
>NW_023424278.1:0-1141 GCF_002922805.2 Oryzias melastigma
ATTCTCTGATTACTAGCTAGCCTGGCAAGAGGCTAAAATTTAATCGATGCATATTTGGGTCAATAGGTGTCAAGGGGTTAATAATTAAAGAAAAAAAAAAGGTTTACAAATTGTAGCTTAGAAATGTGTCTTGTTTGCTGTCATAAATACAAAACGAAATGTACCAGCAGTAAGTAGAGCTTATTGTGACAAACTTTTGGTTTAATATTGGTTCTTATTTTTAATTTTTTCCCCCAGAATCTTTATTTTTTTTGTTTTACCGAGAAGGATCATCTATTGACAGGGATACCCAGTTTAGCTTAGTCTGTTTAGTTTAGCAACCAGCTATTGTTTACACTTTATGACTGACTTTATGTTTTTTTTGTGCTATAACCAGTGTAAAACCCATTGAAACAATATTGGGTATATATATATATATATATATATGTAAAATAAATGATTCTCCTAAATCCAAATATTTAGTGTGTACACGTCCATATTCTCTCCCATCCATCTGTTTTCCAAACACTAAATCCCTCTAGGAGTCGTGGGGTTGCTGGAGCCTATCCTACGCACCACTGGTCAAAAGCAGGCTAAATTTTTAGCTGGCTTTCTGCTCCCGTTCAGTTTTCGATTCCAAAAAATGTCATGAATGCGACACAAAGACGATGGATCTTCACGAGAATTTGTGGGCCACATAATCGCCACAGGGTCACAGACAAACAACCACACACATTCAAAATTACACCTAGGGGCAAATTTGAGTCAGTTTTCTCAATCCTACTAAGACCTCTCAAAGGTTTGCCAACTGACGCAATCAGAGAAGCTTTGAATATTTGTACTGTTTGTAGAATTCAATCAAGTTATATTGTTGTGAATCAATGGTTTGTAAAAGTGTAAAACTCAGATTATGCTACATTTGTGTGTATTTGATAATGACCTTGTACTTGCTCCTTTGCTCCAAAACGAGCTCTAATCAAAGTATTTTTACAGAAAAAAATTTTATTTTTTATTTTTTTTGGCCGTTTCTTATTGTCAACGCATGATTGGTCAGGACTTCCTCTGCTGCTCCTCCCATCCCTCTGCCATCCCCTTCCTTCATATCCAGGGATAAGCATCTCAATACAGTTGATATTTGGACCATCTGTCTGCAGTTTAATAT
>NW_023424279.1:0-1141 GCF_002922805.2 Oryzias melastigma
TTAATGGAAAGTCGTCTATTGTCTGGAACGGCTTTGTGTTTGTGCTTGAAAGGAGGGTTAGAACTGAAGTACTCGGCCTTTTTACACCGCTCTCAGTCACTCTGCTGACACTTTTACAAAGAATCACACCGGTATTCTTTTAAACGCTTTAAGAAGCTTATTGAGCATAAAGAGCTACGGCAGGTTAGACACGTGGACGTCTGTTCACACTTGGATCGGAATCTAAACATCTTTTAGTAGACGGATGTTGAACCAAACAATAGAGTGATGACGTTTAATCGGAGCTACGTTCACACTGATCATGTGACGGGTGTTCAAAAAAGTGCATTCTTGTACGCGCACTTCTTGTTCGTTCACATCTCTATTCCAATGTATAAAAGACTTGGTGTCATTTATTTCACCGGGCACAAACCACAATTATGAATTTCTCCTACATAATCAATTTTCAAACGATTGGTACTTCCGTCCATTAAAAAGGGCGTCATCTATACGTCACTACCAATCAGAGTCCCTTATTGGTAAAAATTTGACCTGGCTTAACTTGCACTTGGCCATGCATCTTGTACGGAGAGCCCAATAATGCCCATTATAAAAATGGGAGTACTAAATGCAAAAGCCCAAAACGCGTATTTATGGGTTTGTACATCGACTTTTTATTGGAAGGGGTCGCTTGAACACGCGTTACCAACAAGGACTAAATAATATGAATAAAACTTTCGATGTGCAATATTAGTATTGCCTCGACGTTATGACTTACAATGTGTGATGATAATATTGCGATGACAATAACACTTACGATCTTTATTCTTATATTTGCCATGACAATATGACTTACGATGTGCGATGTTAATGATCAATATTGGGATGACAATATTAATTAAGATTTTTGTTATTAATATTGCAATGACGATATGAGTTACGATGTGCGATAATAATATTGCGATGACAATAACACTTACAATCTTAATTATTATTATTGCCATGAAAATACGACTTACGATGTTGGATATTAATGATCGATATTGCGATAACAAAATGACTTACGATGTGCAATTTTAATATTGCGATGACAGTAACACTTACGATGTTTATTATAAATATTGCAATGACAATATGACTTACGATATACGATATTAATATT
>NW_023424280.1:0-1141 GCF_002922805.2 Oryzias melastigma
GTGCTCGACTAAATTAAGCCCTATAATATTACCTCAGTCGCAATTGCCCTTAAGGGTGGATATACATTGAGCCAAATTGGGGCCACAGAGATTTCAAACCCAATAAAACAACTTGAAGAATTCAAGCTGAAATTTCAATGTCTAAAACTTTTTCTGCAGTTCTAATACAAACTTCATTATCAAAACTGGAACTGAAACTTAAAAACAGAACATTTAAGGCTGAGAATAATTTAGTTTATAGTAGAATTGCATAAAGTTGTAATTAAACATTATTTTCAGCTTAACACCAATATTTCAACTTGAGTTTTTCAAGTTGTTTTTTATTGGGGCTTCAAAGACGTTCCAGTGCACAAAGATGGTGCACACAGATTAAAGACAGAACGGGAGGACGCACTTATGTAAAAGTTTCAGAACCAAGTTATTATTTTGTTCAAATCCCATGAACACAAATTAAAACAAACTATGACAGGAAATAAAGGAAGGACTCCTTGTGTATTTCATCGTTTAATAGAAGCAATTATGAGAATCTAATTGTATTTTAGGGGCCGTACGTGCACACCCATAATTCCTATTATCCCATCACAGAACCCAGTAAGACTTCACAGATAATAGCAGCTGATTCATGCACACACAGCAGCATCATTTCTTCTTTAATGAAAACCTGGATATTAATTTCTCTGGGATATTAGCTTCATCTAGGGTTTCAGGAAGAGAAGTTATTAACAAAATTGTCTCGTATGAGTAAGCTCTTCTAACTTTCTTATAGTCTCCTTAGTTTCCATGGAGACACTTTTCATTCTTTTCCAGTAAACAGAATCGTATACTTCAGTTCTTTTATCTGACACGTGTGGAATTTTGTGCCACTTGTCTTTGCAGCGGTGCAGATACTTTTCTTTAACTTTTCAGCTCACAACCGTAAAGTAGATTTAACTGTAATATTACAGATGTAGCGCTCAAGGTTTGTACCAAATCACATCAGTCTTACAGGGCTTCAAGTTCACATCAATCTCACACAGAAAACTGGATTTACCATCAAGACCGGCTGAGAATAATCCAGTTTGGTGGAGAATTTACCAGTTCATTTCAGTGATCAAGCAGATTTTTTCCACAAGAATACCTCGATGCCTGAATTTATTTCCAG
>NW_023424281.1:0-1140 GCF_002922805.2 Oryzias melastigma
AAATGGGTATATCAGTGCATTTATCTAAATGAAAAGCTCTGATATAGTGGCACATTTTCAACTTGGATGGTGTCACATGTTAAAGAGAGAGCAGTTTGTGTTTGTGTGGTGCTCTAAGGGCCAGAGAAGATTGTAACTCGTTATCTTTTTTTTTTCCACATCTGGCTGGGTTTAATGTACCTCGGAAGTGTTGTAACACAGATTTCAGCATGATGCACCTTGGTGAGGTAGCATTTTCACCACTGAATTTCGCACATTTTATTTCTTCAGAAACTGTGCCAACTAGCGAAAAATTAGGACACAATATGTCTCCTCTGAGGGTCCTTTGAGCAAAACCCCAAGAGCTAGATTGGCCCTGAATTCAGATCTATGACCTCTAAATGAAGAAGTAAAATGCCATCAAGTAATGGAACAAAATGAAAGAGAACATCACAGTTTCTGTTCATTTTTTCTACTTTGTTTTTTTTTTTTAAACTATGAATGCTGTTACGGTACACCAGAGGTCCTCCAACTTTGTATTGTGAGGGCCACATAACTGTTTTCTTCTCTGATGTGGGGCCGGGTCAATTTATAGGCTAACAAAAGAGGTGTGTCAAAGCGTAAGCATTTCTGGTTTTCCAGAAAGTCATATGTAACCAATTATTAATAACCCTTTCAGAAATCTTCACAGAAAAAAACTCATAAAATACAAAAAATAATCCTTTAATTAAAGTCTAATTCTTTTGTCTTCTGCTGCAGTTGCATTGCATTTTCACAAGAACAATGTTCCCTCGTTTAATGCAGGAGTTACGTTCTAAAAGTAGCTCATGGAGGTGAAATCTGCTAATTTCGACCCTCAAAGTTCAAAATTCATAGAAAATGAGTCTAGTTTTATAGAATAAAAACAATATCTGATCACGAGTAGAGCTGCATGTATCCGGGGCTGGAATAAAAGGTAGCTCTGCGTGGGCCTCGATCGCGTGTCCAGATATAAAAAATAAATAAATAAAAAATCATGGGTCTCTGATATTGTTCGGGGGCCAAGCCAAATTTGAAGATGGGCCGGATTTTGTTTGGGGACCCATGCGGTACACTAATATCTTTCACTGTTTAGATTTGGGGCTGCACGGTGGCGCAAGTGGTTAGCGCTCTCGCCTCACA
>NW_023424282.1:0-304 GCF_002922805.2 Oryzias melastigma
GAGAAAGATGGAAGTTGTAGAAGTTGTTAAGGATCTCTTGACATTATTTTCTTCTGGTTTGCAGCTCAATGTATCTTACATTTACACTTCATATACATGTGGCCAATGAATGGACAAATACTACTAATAAATAAATAATAATTACTTACAAATTATCTAATTTTTATGTTTTTTCAGCTATTTTTAATGATTTTACTGCAAATTATTTTGATTAACAAGTTCTAGATTTACCTTTTGTTGAATCTATGTAACATAAGTTTTTCTTCATTCTGTTCCCTGTCATATCCCCTACATATTATTTCTT
>NW_023424282.1:321-1140 GCF_002922805.2 Oryzias melastigma
TTTGTTTTAATGTTTTCTTGTGGAAATGAAATAAAAAAAAAAATACATGCAAATGTGTTTATTTTTTTAATATGTAATTAATTGAAGTTGACTTAATTTTTTATTTTAATAAGTAATTTTACTATTAAACATTTTAACATTTGGATTAATCTAAAAGTTATTTTAGGAAACCGAAAAAGTGAGTAAATTCAATGATTATACTCAAACAAAATGCTTGAGTTTAGCCAGTCATATTTTTTATTTATTTATTGAGTATCTGCTACAACTTACAGCTGAACTTCATTAAAATTCTTCCATTTGTTTTGGATCTGAAATGGGAAGCTGGAGCTCTCACACATACATAAAAATGACAAAGTTATCAAGTATTATGTCCTGTAATTTAATGCATACTGAGAGAATCCCACGTGAACAATCATTGTCTCTAAAAAAAGGTTGGTTGTCACCTTGCTCTCGGGCGCCCTCTTGTGGAGGAAGAGAATTATTTCATGTGGACTTCTCGCTCATCCTCAAAGTTTCTCGTTTCATTTAAAAGCATTCGTTTTATTCTGTGTTGTCGGCGCTGCTAGAGACATGATGGATGTTTCTGGGAGTTTCTGGAAGGTGAACTGTAGTTGATGAAGGGGCGCGTGCGTGAGCGCACAAGTCATTATTTTATCATCAATTGCTGATTTATAAATATCTCACAAAATGATAAGTGATGCATTTCCTTCTATTGGTTCACCTTTTTCGGTCTGCGCGTGCATCACTGGATCCTCCTCCTCTTCCTCCTCCTCTTCCTCCTCCTCCTCCTCCTCACATCTCCCCGGCGCGCTCCTGCTG
>NW_023424283.1:0-1140 GCF_002922805.2 Oryzias melastigma
TCTGTCATTTATTGGGAGTCTTTGAAAAGTATATTTATCCGTATTTAAATGTATTTGTTTGATGAGGTACAAACAGAAAGCTTATCAGCCATTATGGCAAACGCGGCTTAAAGGTACTCATCATATCCTGAAAATATTTGTGTCACATGCTCGTGCTGCTAAACCAAAGCAGCAGGTCACTTGTATTCTCATGACAAAATCAAAGCACAAAATAGAATAATAGAAACTGTTGGTCCATAATGAACTTCTGTGACAGTCTGTTATATACAGACACACTGAAAGACCTCAGCTGCTAATGCAGACATTCTTACAATGTCCATTTGCATTTTATTTAGATTGTGACATCACAGTCAAACTATCAATAAGTTGACCAATGGCAATATGACACCGGTCAACGTGGGTGACTGGAGAGTTTTCTTTGAGGCAGATTCTGAAAATCCAGCCAGTATCACTCAGCTAAGGCTATTTCCCTCTCTAAAAGGTGTTTTTCAATATCCGTGTTTGAGTTTCATACGTTGGGCTGTTACATCAGCCTCCTTTTAAATAGGATGTCCAGATCAGTTTTTTGGGAGCCAGATTCGATTCCGAGTCATTCAATTTTGTGTATTTGCCGATACCCAATCCGATACTTTTGGAACACATTTAAAACATGGACAAATTGAATAAACAGATTTGGGTTGTCCCTTATTTATACTTCTGTGAAGTAGCTTTAATAAACAAGTAAAAATTGGGGAAATATAAACTAGAAAAAAAAGCTATTTTCTTGTTATACAAGTGATAATTAGGCAGGTGAGAAAGTTTAGTGACCTTAGCTTTAATATCTTTAGAGCTATTGAACATGTTTAATCAAATGTGATTCCTGTCCTCATTTAAAAATCTTAAAAATAAATGATGACTTTGTTTTAGCATGAATTTGACGATGAGTGTTCATGAGTAGCTAGTATCATTAGAACCATTTATTCATTTTTTTGTTCTTTGATTTTTGATCACGTGATCGGATTGGAACATCTCTACTTTAAAACGGTCTTGTGGGTGAAGGGCCTGTGGAAAGGTGAAGCCTGGTTGGGGTGTTCACTGTCAAGTCTCAGAAGTGTCAACAAAAGGTCTGGACTCCAATTAACCTCAAAGATTGGATGCTTG
>NW_023424284.1:0-1140 GCF_002922805.2 Oryzias melastigma
CAAAGTTTGTTATAGCAGTGCAGGACATGTATGAGGGCTGTAAGAGAGTGGTGCAATGTATGGATGACAGAGGAGTTCAAGGTGGAGGTGGGATTACATCAGAGATGTAATAGGTTCTCCATCCAAGGGGTCTAGAGGAAGACCAAAGTGGAGGTTCATGTAATGAACGAAAGGGATGAAAGTAGTTGGTGTTAGAGTACAGGACCCCTGAAGGGAAAAGCCAAATGTAAGAGGAGAAGAAACAAGTATTTCATTCAGAAGAAGAAAAAAAGCCTGTAGAGCAATGAGGATTAACATTTTTGAATATGTAACTCTTGGGCTCACCAAAGAGTGAAGAAAACCTCAGCTCTATAGCCACAGCTAAATCTTTAAAAACCCAAATGCTTTCTCTTTCTTAAATGAGCTGTAATGCTCTGCCCACAGTACAGCCATGCAGGTCTCTTCTAATTAGCAATATGACAAATAAACCTAATGTGGCTGTCTATAATTGACTTACTACTCAATGCGCAGAGACAGTGCAGAACATCACTGAATCAAAGCATATCCATCCTCCATCACACCTTACTTTATTGAAACAGGTTTGTTTCCATCTCATACCAAACCATACTCAAACTTTTGACTGTAACACAAACAAGAAAGTAACAAATATTGAAGTAATTCCAAAAACCATGGGGTCTGGTTGCAGAGAAGACCAATTCTCCATTGGATCCAATACTAAAAAGCATTACTCTATGCCTAAAGTTCTACTCCGATGAAATCACTGTTTTGTAGAACAATCTTGTTGTATTTATCTGATGATAATGGACATATGTAAAGAAAATTGAGCTCAAAATTATATTTCTGAGTATTTATTTATTTAAATTGTTGTGAATCATGAGCAGGCGAAAAAATTCAGTTGAAAAAGGTTGTAGTTGAAATATAGACAATATGCTAGGTAGGCTCCCTGCTCCTCTCCATTCAGGTGCATCCACTTGTAGACTAATAAATCCATGTATGTCTTTATTTTCCCCATCTGAGATGGTATCTGGCTCAAAATGTTAGTTTAAGGGTGTGAGGGGCTGTAAGCTAGTGGGAGAGCATTGAACAGATCGGTGAACATTTTTGATCGGAGTGGGACTTTGAAATGAATCAATTCTGGTT
>NW_023424285.1:0-1140 GCF_002922805.2 Oryzias melastigma
TGTACAAAATAATTTAGATAATAGACTACAACTTGTAAACCAATATGTTCTGCTGATTGCATTATCAAAGAGACTTAGTTGTTTTTCTTCATTAAAACTTCCAGTAACTTCATTTATTGACAGACAGATGAGTTTATAATCCTCTTGGTTGCACTCTGTAAACTGCTGGTATCTACCTTTGGTGTGGTGTATGAGTTAGGTGAAATGAGTGGAGACAGCAGTATTAAAAATCACATTTGGGTAATGAGCCTTGTGTCTGCGGGCGCAGCACTTTGCAGTCAATTGGAATAAATGAATATCCACAGATTTGGAGGGCTTCTGTTTGGTTGAAAAGTTCTGTGTTTTCTTCCCATGGCACCTTCTGTTACGGAGGTCTTGAAGAGGGCGCGAGGAAGCGAAAAGGAGAGTGATTATGAGGAGTCTTCCTCAGCTGCAGGGTGGGTCAGCAGTTAGATTAGCATTTTAATGAGAGGAGCACCAGGAAAGCACAGCAGGATGACCTATCAGGTGGCACTCGGAGTATGTAAATGATTAATTACAGTATCTAAAATGCATTGGGATCTTTCACCTTTTAAGTGAATGAGGAGCCTGTCAGAAAGCAATTCCAGTATTGATACTATCTAAATGCAACAGTGTTTCCACTAGAAACCCTGCAAATGGAATCTGATGACAATTAACTAGGAATTAATGAGATATCTCAGGGTTTCGTTAAAGAATATTGTCCAGTGAAAGTTCATTCTGAGTGGACAGACTTTTCATGTTTTCTTTAAAAAAATTGAGCAACTCAGCTGTGTTTCATACATGGTATGCAGAGAAAATGTTATGGAGAGAAAATAGACTCACCCGGATTTCTGCATTATTCTTAATCTGTGCGTAACTTTTGGATTTGTGCGTGCGTAATTCTTGATTTGTGCGCATCATTTTAGATTTGTGTGTATGTAAGTCTTGGTTTGTGTGTAACTTTGGATTTGTGAATGCATAATTCTTCATTTGGGTACATGAGTTTGGATTTTTGCATGCATATTTTTTTTCATTTGTGCATAACTTTGGATTTGTGGGCATCCCTACGGTTTCTTCTTTTTTCCTGACTCAGGTATTTGAGGAGTTTTTCCTTACTGAGAGGGAGGTTCTAAAGGCAGG
>NW_023424286.1:0-1140 GCF_002922805.2 Oryzias melastigma
TGGTCACCGCTGCTCACTGTGACGTGTGAGGAGTCAAATTTTCTCAAATCATCTCACCTGTTGATCAGCTTCTGACAGGTAAAGACTTGAATAACTTTGTGATCTTCAATCCTTCAGTGATCTGACGCACGTCATTCTGGGAGAACACAATCGGAAGAACAGCAATGCCAAGAAAATTAAAATAATCAGCCGATGCAAATACAGCAAATACAAAGACCCTGGATTAGGTTATGACATAATGCTCCTTAAAGTAAGTATACGTTCAGGTAATCCAGAGGGTCTAGTGATATTACATGTTCATGGTTTTTAGCTTTTCTTGTTTCTGTTGGATGACCCATCTGTGGTTTAGATTCTTCAGACTGAATCTCTGAATGCTTTTCAGCGTCTGAGGAGCTCAAACTGAAACGTCTGTGTTTGCAGTTGGCCAGAAGAGCTCCGATAGGCAACAACATTGAAACCATTCCACTGGTAGAGGGGGACATGAACTTGGAGGACAATCAGGAGTGCTCTGTAGCTGGATGGGGGTTGACGGAGAGCAGTAACTATCCTGTGGATGACCTGATGGTGGCGAGTGTGTCCATCATTAATAAGGAGGTCTGTTTGAACTCCTGGGGCGGCCTTCCCGACAACGTGATCTGTGCTGGTGGATATGAAACCAACAAAGGATTCTGTCAGGTCAGTTTTCTGAATAAAACTCTTTGCAAGTTCTACAGATAAAACATGGATTAAGTGTTTGATGATGTCTGCTCTTTGCAGGGGGATTCTGCAGGTCCTCTGGTGTGCAACGGGAAAGCTGTCGGCCTCGTCTCTTTTAACAAACATAAAAACTGCAGATACCCAGATGTGCCCAACGTCTACACGGACATCAGAGAATATGTTGACTGGATCAAACAAATCCTCGTGGAGGGAACGTGCCCCAATGGCCAGGGTCGAATGAGGGAGATCCCCCCTCATTCACGGGAGTCAGGGATCAGAGACGTCTACAAAGCCCCTAAATCCGTGAATCCCCCAAATAAGCAGACCCCCAGAATCAACAAATCTACAAATCCCCCAGATAGGCAGATCCCCAAAATCAACAAATCCCCCAAATCTACAAATCCCCCAAATAAGCAGACCCCCAGAATCAACAAATCTACAAAT
>NW_023424287.1:0-1139 GCF_002922805.2 Oryzias melastigma
TGAGGAGCATTATAACTGCTAACACTATTTTTTGATAAATTGAAGGCAAAGTAACCATGAAGGAATTATTGGCAACTTGAATCACAAAACAGTTCAAGCTGTCAAGACCGTCTAAATGCATATCTTTCTTTTCTGCTATCACAATCCGTTTGTTTTAAATCCAGATGATTAAAGCAAAAAAACTTTCCTGCACAAAGTGAGCGTGACAGAAAATGGGTTTTTGGATCCAGATTCGGTGTAATCTATAAAAATGAACACATTGTCAAAAGGTGCTGCCCAACCCCACTCCTCAAGATCTACCAGTCTGCCCTGGATCAGGTGTGTTCAGTCAATCAGAATGAGTAGACACCTGACCTGAGTCAGCTGGGAAGCTGTGAAAACAGGCAGGGTGGTTGATGTGGAGGACCAGGGTTTGGCAGCCCTGGACTAATCATAACTCCCTTTTAAAAAGAGAAACAGAACTGAGACTGTGAGGCTTCTATGACTCTATCCTCCAACAATAAGAGCATTTACAGCAAAATAGACACCATTATTAGTAAAAATAAATTAATTAAACTTAAAAAGACATTTGTGTTTATAATTTACCCCTAAATATAAATACAGTAAATGACCAGCTGCTTTAAATGGTAACAATTTGGGCCCTAAACCAACTTAGTGAAGCTGAATTAGTACAATTTATTCCAAGAATATTCAAAAAAAATGTTACTTTGTAACAAAAATAGTAATATTATTAATCTATTGACAATGGAGATCTCTATGTAATGTATTCCTCCAAACACTCCTCGCAGCATCAAGTTCTGCACTTCCTTTTACTGAGTGTATTCTGACTGGACACATTTAGTTCACTTGAAGTGAACCAGAGTTTGTTTCCACTGATAGTCTGGAACAATGTTTTAGTGAAAATGCACCCAAGCATTGGTTTGAGACCCAAAATCGCTCTCTGACCTATCTTTCAAGACAGTCTCAGTTCATGTTGGAGTTAAAGAGCATTCATAATTTATAACTGTTTCATTTTTCATTTGACTTATGTGATATTTTTTTTCATCTTGTTGCATTTCATAGACTTGTGTTTCACTTTTATTTTGTGTGGGATCTGTAATGTACGGAGAATTAAACTATCGCTTTTATAATTGTCCCTG
>NW_023424288.1:0-363 GCF_002922805.2 Oryzias melastigma
AACAACATTGGATATTATCACATCAAAATTTCATAAAAAGTTGGAGTTTTATTTTGAAATCTGCAGGCTCCTGTTTTTAAAAAAGAACAAGTCATCAGCTGAGAGTTTGACCGAAATAAAACAATGCAGAAATCTATAAAATACCTGAGATATAGTGATACCACAAGTACTAATAAATAAAGTAATAAGAATTCAACTCACTTTTATTAACTCTGCCTGCTTAAATATTTTCTTGAAAAGTCAATATTTAATAAAACTTTTGAAATATTTTTTTAATAATTACGTATAACTTCAATACAAGAGTTTGATTATGATTTTAACATTTTATTAAAGGAGATAAATTAAGTTTTAAGCTCTAGAGTG
>NW_023424288.1:554-1139 GCF_002922805.2 Oryzias melastigma
CCCGCAAAACAGCAATAGTTCATTAGAAATTGGCCTTTGAGTTGTGGGTGCTGAGTAAGCCTGCCTCATTTCCCGTGATCCCTTTGTTTACATGTTCTACTGCTGGCTTACAAACAACCCCAACTTAATTTCAAGCAATATTGGAGATATTCAGCCGTACAGTTTTGAGGAAAATGAAGACGTATATGGATCTATCAGAGTGATCATCTGCTTCTTTTTTGAGTTGAAAAACACTGAAAGAAATATTTTTTTTATTTACTGCATGTCTGCATTATGAGAAAAATGCAACAAGAACATATTAAAAACACAAAAAAACGTGAACATTAAACTTTAACCTCATAAAAACATGTAACTATTTTAAAAAAAATGTGATCAAGCCTTTTATTCTATTTTAATCATATTATACAAACAACAAAAATAAGTGTATTCGCTTGCTAATAACTAGAGACTTTCATTAAAGAGATTTTCTATCTATCAGAACAAACATGTTTGAAAGGAAAAAAAGGCAGAAACTGAAGCTTATTTAAGTCTACTCCCCTATGACAACAACAACAAAAAAATTCTATATAATATGTTGATATTATT
>NW_023424289.1:0-1139 GCF_002922805.2 Oryzias melastigma
CACAGCAGACTTGAAAAGAATCTCAACTTTTGATCCATTTATGAATCATTTTTGAAGAAATAGTTCAATAAAAGTGAGTTTGAATTAAAATAGGACAAACATTGTGAGAGTTGAAAACAGAATTATATTTCTAAAATGTGTTTTTTCCAGTATTTCAGTTGTTTAAAAAAAAAAGTGTTCCGATGAATACCAATGAACTCTTTTGCTTTGTGGATTCTCAAAATTAGGGGAGCAAATCATGTTGGCATTTCTCATCAAGACTCATTACTACAAAAAGCAGAATTTTTGTGTTATTTTGTTACGTTTTTCTCCATACAGCCTTGTAACAGTATGTTTATTATGGATAAAACACAAAAAAATGTTAAACTTTCTGGCAAAAAGTAATTTTTAAAAGCACAATATTGTAAGTTAAAATCTATGAGTGCAAAAAACATAATTTCTCTGATACATTTAAGACTGTTCAAACTTATTCCTGAATGTTTGGAATACTTATTTGATAGTGGGTCTTACATTTCTTCCATTGACTGTAAATGAGAACTGGACCGAATGAGTGTGATGTCACCCATATAAAAATAGTTGCTTCTGGTTCCAATTAAATTAAGTTGATTCCGTTGCCATTTTTACGGGATACTGACGTCGCCATGTTGGAACCAGATATCGTCAACAAGCAGTGATTGTTCAAGTCTGTCGGAGTCAAGATTTTCATGGCAAGCACTCTCACCAATCAGGAATGAGCTTTTTGAAAGTTTACATTCCTACCACTATGGAGAATCTGTCAATCGAATTAGCCATCTGATTAGCCAGATTTTAGCTTAAGAAACTTGCACTACAGATACAATATTATGAAAAAAATAGGATTAGTTAGAACATGTAAAACAAAAAAAAAGTTTTTCTGACAAATATAATGACTGAGTGTCAGCTGTTTATTTCTAAATGGAAGTCAATGGGATTTTGGCTTTTTGGGACCGGCTCTTATTTAGAGCACAAAGGGGGTGGAGGGGTCATTGAGTCCAGTTCTCATATACAGTTAATGTTTTCTACTTAAACTTGTTTAAATGATTCTTTGGTCGTTTCTGAACTGAAAGTAGTCAGCGTAACTAACAAAACATCCTCTCTGCTGCAATACCTCATCCTGATGT
>NW_023424290.1:0-1138 GCF_002922805.2 Oryzias melastigma
ATTGCTGTAGGCTGCTTTTTCTAGACTTACGTCAATAACAATTGTATTCTTAGTTATTATTTTTATTTTATTGGTTTTATCACTATTAAGTACTTGAAGACAACTTTTCAGATTAACAGAGAGTGAAGGAAAAAGGGGAAGAGGTGTGTGGAAGCAGGTTGGAATGACTGGAGCAAGGTTTCAAGTGTTATGTGTGACAAGAGGGGGTCATCAAGAATTAAAGAAAAAATGCAAAGAGCAGTCATGTTGGGTTACAGACAGGAGGCCGAAGATGCTAAGGTTCTCTTTGGGAGTGACCAGGATGGATATGATCAGGACTGAATCCATCAGAGGAACAGATCATGGTAGATGTTCAGGACATAAATGCAGGGAAGCTGATGGAGATGATTTGGACTCATTGAGGGGAGGATTATGGTAGAAGGATGCTGATGCTGGAGATACCAGGAAAAGAGAAAAGAGGATGTTCATAGATGAAGTGAAGGAGGACATGGTGGTGGTTGGTGTAAGTGGAGATGATCTAGAGAAGAGGGTCAACTGAGGAAGATTATTTGCTGCAGTGACCCATAAAGGAAGCAGCTAAAAAGAAAAAGAAGATGATAAAAGAGAGAAGAGCAGCTGTGTTGGTCTACTGACCAGTTGAGTGGCTCACCAGCTGGAGGTTTGCTGGTTTACAGCCGGGATTGGACAGATATCCAGCTGTGTTTTCTCCAGCATCACTGACCCAAATCTCTCCAGTGAAGGGGAAAAGTGGCCACAGGTTGTTCTGTGGTTTAGTGGGCAGCTCCCTGGTGTGACTGGGAACAGAGTGTCCTTAAAAAGGAGAGTTCACTCTCAACAGATACCATGTGTGTAAATAAAGGTGTTTTTTTTTTTTAATTAACTAAAGGGACAAGGAATCTTCACTTCAATGAACTCTGTAGTTTAAATCCTAAACTGACAGAGTAGCAGTAGAAAAAACACTAAACATAAATGAATTTGTAGAGGTTGTCACACTCAATGCAAGTGCTGCTCCAAGCACCAAGCACTGCTTGTATCATGTTGATTCATCTCTCATGTGCTTTACAGTGTTGTCAAAATTGACAAATACAATTTGTACCGAGGTTGGCCTAAAATCTAGTATCTGCATCAGGGGTGCTCA
>NW_023424291.1:0-749 GCF_002922805.2 Oryzias melastigma
AAGATGTACCATCATTTTCCACCCACTGACTCCTCTTTTTAGGACGGTGAGTCAGAAAGTCTCTGAGAAAAAAAATAAATACTAAATTGAGGTGTTGATTTAGAGACCAGATGAGCCCAAATGCTGCAGAGCACAATCGGTTGCTCTCATTTGTCAGGATGGTGTCGTCCTGTTCTTTAGCAGAATGTTGAGTGAAGAGCGGCATACATATGATTAGGCTTAATGGTGTAAAGCTGAGCCATTTAACAATGGATGATATGAGTGACTATGATATTAAATGGTTTGCTTCCAGTTCAAACTAAATTGTCAATTCAATCAGCATATTTTGGGACATGTTGGTTGGAACCAGAAATAGTCAGTGAGGCTATGGTCATAGATGCCACTGCGCGGCGACCTAAAGGCAACTTTTTCAGCAAATTTTACATGTGGCCTGAGAGTTTAAAACCACATCTACGCACAAATCAAGAATTTTGCATACACAAATCCAAAGTTACGCACATACAAGAATTAATCACGCACAAATCGGGATGATACTATTTTCTCTCCATACTATGTGTTCTCCATTTTGTAGAGCTATCTCATTCTATAATTCCAAAATCCAGTTCCCTAGCAATTAGATCTCAAAAGTCGCAAAAAAGTGGCCAGCATTGATGCTCATTGGTAAATATAGACCACAATGCATTGCATTTGAAAAAATTGTTTTTTTTTTATTTTTCTAAAATAAATTATCCAAGTTTTCATCTTTAGAA
>NW_023424291.1:868-1138 GCF_002922805.2 Oryzias melastigma
TAGATCGTTTTTTGGTTGTTGGGGAGCAGGGAGGGAATTCGTACATAGCCACTTGAATATACCAAGCCCTTGTGGCCACTTGGAGAACTGCACTTGACTCCATTTACTTAAAAAAATATATACAGTATATATAAATCTTTATCCTGAAAGCCAAATGATATTCCACAGCAAACGATATGAAAATGAGTAATTTAAAGGAAGCTTTAACTTCCCCAAAGCAAACCGTTTACTATAAATAACAGTTATAATTGGTTTTATCTGCTCAGGCGA
>NW_023424292.1:0-1138 GCF_002922805.2 Oryzias melastigma
GATGAGTGTCAGAGCTGCAGCATGAACTGATCTGAGATCAGCTCCCCTGTCTCTCTCAGCATCAAGTGGACAGTTATTGTGCTGCAGCTCCCCCGGTGGACTGATGGAGAACTGCACTTCATCTTCTTATTCTAACTTGGAGTGTTGGGAAGTCTTCTGCTTGGAACAAACAAACAAATCTTGATCAATCATTGATGCATTTTCTCCTTATGTGTCCTGAAACTGTTTTTCTGAATGATCTGTGTTGGTGATTCATCAGATTCAGACATGATGGTTTCCTGCAGAAACTCAGAAGTCTTTTCTGCTGTTTCTTGGACTCCTGCACGTCTCTGTGACACATAATGAGGGTGAAAGAATGAGAGCAGGGATCCTGACAGATCAGAAAAGATTTTTGGACACGGCTCTGGTTGCATTGCATGGACCACTGCCAAATGCAGCTGGTGGTTCTAGCAGTGGATAGAAGGAACATCCTTCTTTAGCAATAAGGCCTGAACCCCTGACCCACTCATGACAGAAGCTCCATCATAGCATTGACTGATCATTTCAGCTGCACTAGAACCGAGTCAGAAAGATGCTGAAGAATTTGGGTGGTAATAAATTCTGCATTTAACTGACTGACTCAAGCAGACCAATCAGGTCTTCCTCTGGAAAACCTTTTATGGAGAAATCTGATCATGACTGACAGATTCTCCACATTACATCTGTCTCTGGTTCCATCACTTTTGGAAAACCAGCAGAATCTGCTTTGTTATAATTATCTTTGATTTGATTTAATAGCATTTGGACCAATGTTTCAGATATTACATTTTGGATGTTGTGAGAGAACTATTTTGTGGGAAGATTTAGTTTATTTATGATAAACTTTGGGTCCCTTGTCAGGCATTTTTTAGAACATTCCTGTAGAGAAATCATCATTTGAGCTTTTCACATTGCGACAAAGTGGAAGTTCATTTTCTACAAAGAACTGAACTACTTTTTAAATTGTTGCTATAGAATATGTATTTTTTTCAGCTTGACTGGGCCCTATTAGATTACAAATGGTTTCCTCTGTGGGTTCTCTTTAGGACATTTGAGACCAGAATTTTGCATTTTTATGTGGCATGGACTTGATGCAAGTTTTGTGAATCTTCTGTCTTTT
>NW_023424293.1:0-1138 GCF_002922805.2 Oryzias melastigma
CTAAATTCCTGACCTGCAGAAGTTGTTAAAGCTGCTGTAAAATGAACTCTGCACTTCAAGGAAAGAGTCATGTTCTATGAAACTATTACAATTAAAAATTGAGTTTTACACATTTTGATCTATTTTCTAATACCTCCATCTTTTCATTAGATCAGATATACAAAAAAACAAAAATATTTTTATGCCGATGACACACTGATTTATATAAACAAATTAGTATGAGAGTACATTCGTATACAAGCGTTAAGATCCTGCATTTAATATATAAATCTCAGAACTTTTGTCACACCTGAACACAAAGTCACACTAAAACACATTCAGATTAAGGAACTTCAACAGAAATTAGAAAACAATTTTCAAAATTTAATCCAACTGTAACACTCTTTTTACAGGACTTGGGAAGAACAGTTCACTGTGTTATGTCAAATATTAAGATTGCATCTTTTATTTTCAATTATTTTATTTTAGGGCTGCCTTTAGCTATTACCTTTAACAATTTCAGCTATCAGCATTAGCATCTTCAGAGGCCAAATTCAGCTTACAGCATTCACGCTAGCATTATCGCAGGTAATGCTATATATCTAGTTTTTTAGTTAGTTCAAAGCTAATGATGGTTAAAATGTGTGCTTTGCACACAACCCGATTAGTCGAATAATCGGAAAAAAAGAATCGGTGATTAGTCGACCGGTAAAATAATCGTTTGTGGCAGCCCTATTTTATTTAGATCACAAAATCTTATTCTTGGCAGTTTGTAGCACGAGTAAACACATGCAGAAGGCTTAAATCCTGCCCCAAAATTCTCGTTCTTCTGTCTTTATTTGAGATAAAACAGGAATAAATAACTTAAAAAAACAACATGAAGTATACTGTATTTTAAAGTTTTCTTTTTTAAGTTTTAAAGCGCTCAACAGTCACAGCTCCCTCCAGCCATTTTTACATTTCCAAACCACTGGCAGCACAGCAGCTGAGTACCGGTGTGACTCGGACCACTCACTGGGAAAAACTTAAGGAATCTACTTTCCTGGTGAAAAAAGGTGCTTCAACATGAATCCACATACCATTAGGACTTTCTCCTGCGCCTGGACAGCCTCTAGGTCTTTGAGTTGCACCATCTGGGTCAGGGTCCTCAGAGCAAAAG
>NW_023424294.1:0-1138 GCF_002922805.2 Oryzias melastigma
TTTTTTAGATTTATAATAAATAAAACCCGTACGAAAGAAAAAAAAATCTGTTTTTCATTTTGTGATGTAAGACTATGGAAAAGTATAACTGACAAAATCAGAAACAGTCCAACAATAAGACATCGTAAACTTCAATACAGATCAATTAATTAATGACTATTTAGGCAAAAATAAATGAATTTTGTGTATGAACAAATATTCATGCATATATGTAAGTGTATATATGTATTAGCACATAGGCTGCCACGATTATTTGATTAGTCGTCGAAGCGTTATTTTTTGTTTGTTTTTTTCTTTGTTTTGATCTCAGAAATATGGTGCGTGCTTTCTAATGCCGGGTCTGCTGTTCTCTTTACATATGCGCAGTGGTGCTAAGCCGGTTAGCAATGTTGCTAATGGGTAGGCTAAAGTATAAACAACAACATGCTAACGGAACTCGAAAATGTGGGGAAGCATAAGAAAAATAAGAGGAAAATTGTCAAATGTAATTTCTTTAAGGCAGAACTTGTGCTCCACGAGATCACTATGGCGGTGCATGAGTGTAGCTGTCTAAGAAAGATTTTATTTTGTTAATTATGGGTTACATTTAATTTTATGTCTCATTGCTGACCCGTTGTGGTGAACTGAAAAAACTGACTGTGCATGCGCTGTCCATGCGTTGGATCATAACGAGCCAGGTGGGGCAGCATTAGCATAACGAAAAAAGAACTCAGAGAACACGCTGGAAGAAGACGGAACGGAGCAAGGTGGAAAGACTGAAAGTGGACGAGCAACTCCTTAAAATGTGATCAGAGGGCAAACGGTAATATTGTTTTATTGTATTGTAGCTTTGAAAGGTTTTTTTTGTAAAATTTGCATGTTGAAAAGTGTATTTGTTTTTTCTTTTTTTTGTTTTTAACGGTGATTCTTTGGCGATTCTGTGGTTACGTGAAAAATAAACGACCAAAAGATCATCAGTCGGAGCGTGGCTTTTTTCCTGATCGGATTAAAAAACTTAAGGAGCAGCTACAGTGAAAAACGTGACCTGTCGGTGCCACGTGGGAAGCCTGCGGGAGTCTTCGTTGTCGCCATTGGAAAAGGCCTGCAGCAGCTGTGAAGCTGAAGAGCGCAGCCACATCAATGGAGACGAATAAGGACT
>NW_023424295.1:0-433 GCF_002922805.2 Oryzias melastigma
ATGTGACTTCATTAAGGCCAGTAGAAATGAGCCTCCAATGCTGCCTCCGTCCACAAATGAAAAAAAGAAAACATAATCTAAATAAGAATCTCCAAAATAAAACCATCTTCTCCCATTTTATACAAACATTTATACATAGTGGAGTCAAGACAAATATTTAAAAACAGCCTCCACCCGATTTCTTCTCTCCGTGTTAGTGCTAAAACTTTTAAAGCACACGTAATACCACGAGCTGGATCTAAGATCCAATCGTTTTGTCTCCCTTTTTGGTCGTTTTTGGGTCTTACTTCCTTCCCTGCAACCCAAGAACCAGCTTCAGTATTCCTCCCTGCAGACAGACTCTAACAACTGTTTGCCTTGTACTCAGCCCATTACACAGTGGTAAACCTCTCTGGTTTGCTCTGCATCCTGTTACCCTTCCATACCCACCTGC
>NW_023424295.1:757-1138 GCF_002922805.2 Oryzias melastigma
TATCTGGTGCACACCAAATACTATCTGTTTTTATTTTTCTTTAAAATAATTATGCTTACTTTCTGGTTCGCACCAAGTACTATCTGTTTTTTTCTAAAAGAATAAAATGTCCTGGTTACATTTTTGCTGTCCTTTCATAGAGAATTTGATTATCAGAGTTTCAAGCAGCATGCTTCACATCTGTAAATAAATAGTCCTGGCCACAATATTACAACTACTGTAGAGATCTGCTGGTGATTTATCACCTATTTTCCTTTACCAATGAGTGAGCTCTGTTTTAGGACCTTGACATTATTCACAATTCAGACGAGTGTATTTTGTAAAATCTACTCCTTAATATTAATCTTCATTTATTTTAATGCTCTAGTTGTATTATTTATC
>NW_023424296.1:0-1138 GCF_002922805.2 Oryzias melastigma
TATGTCTGCCATGGACATTAGTGAAACTAAAAAATCAATGATAAATAAAGTTCAGCGCTCTGTCTTGTGGGGTCCAGATGACCCCACTTTTAATGTAAACAAACCAAGGAGAGCGGAAGGGTTAAAAGCAACAAACTTTACTTAGGATTTTTAGACAAAAAGAATTACTGCACGTAATTGTCTAAAACCATGCGGCCAGTGCTTTATTCTTGGCCACACGGACCGAAGAAGGGTTAGACATTTAGCCTTGGATGCACTTAAAATCCGAGCAGGACATGCAGTAATATACGTCAGAGACTGTTCTCCCGGGGAGACACAGTCCTCCAGACGGACTCCAGTCTTAAGCCAACAACTCTGGTTGCTCTGTTCAGAGACATGGTTAGCTCGCGCAGACCCACCGACCAGTCCTGTTCACGCCCTGAAGTCTCCTCTGGAACTCACACCGTCTACACATGACGTAAAATCCAGCAGAGTAATAATACACAATGAACATGCACCACGATTGGCATAACACACCTTTCTCGCCTGGAATGAAATTTTGATCCGAAAGAGTCTGATAGAGTCAGAGTATTCTGATGTGCGTGTTTACATGGCACTTTGATCAGGCGTTTATTCCGATTACTTGTGTCCATGTAAACGCAGCTGGTCTTGCACCACATTTCAGCTGCAGCTTCAGGCCCACATAATAAAGTGATCACAAATCCAGACTTTGCGGAAACCTGAAAGAAACTAAATAAACAAAACGAAGTAATCACTTTTAGATTTTTCTCAAGAACTTTCTTTACTTATTCTAAATTAAAGATAGAAAAAAAAGTTTTTTTTTCTCACTGCAGGATTCACAAAAAAGTATTTAAAACCATCCTTTTATATTTCAATTAAAAATTAATTTTAAAAAATACTCTAAAAATATAAATATGGAGAAAGAATGAAGAAAACAAGTAAATTGCCATATTTTATTAGACATTTTCCTTTAAAAAAAAAAAAGCTTAATATATTTAACCCTTTTCCATGATCACATATTTAAAGTCTATTTAAAAAAAAGTTTCTTAGTTACCCCTTGAACATTTTTTTATAACTTTACCCCATTCAGAGAAATATTTGACTTGGCATTGTAATCAAATAAAACAAAGCAACCGAG
>NW_023424297.1:0-1137 GCF_002922805.2 Oryzias melastigma
CGCCGGATGCTTCTGTTTCAGGTGTCCGTGTATGGAAGTTGTGCTGCCATGAAACGTAAGTTTGTATCCGTCTTCTTCCTCTTTGGTTGTGGAAGGGCTTTGACAGCTGTGGCACAAATGGTGATCTGGGTAGAAAAAAGGTAAGATTGGGTTCTGGGTTTGCTTCATGTTCTGAAACAACATGGTTTTTGCTGATTTATTGCAATTGAAAAAAAGACTAAGGATCAAATGATGCAGAATAGGGTTTAAGATATAGGAGAAATCCATATGTTGGTGGAGGAAAACCAATAGGTTTGGGGTCAAACTGTGAGTTTAAAACTCATAGTGTCTGTAGTAAAGACACTTAAGCACCGACTGCCCTCATCTCAAAGAATCTTACAAGCTTGGATCAAATGTAGTTCAAAACTAATCAATACTTTTCCAAATAATTTGGGTTATATATTTTAACATAGCCATGCTGCATCTTTGACATGAATTGTCATGATCTTAGTTAAAGACCCAATCCAATAAAAGTCCTGTTTTTGGTGAATTTAACAAGTTCTTGTTTCTCATGATGGACTGGAACAAAGAAAAATGATCTTAAAATTGCACTTCTGAGTGTTTCTGTATTCAAATTGTTGTGAATTTTATGAAAAACATGTTGGAAAAAGCTTGTGGGTGCATCCACTTGTTTAGATCCTTGTTTTTACACAATCTCACTCCCAATTCATCACATACGGTCGCAAGATCCTCGTAACTTTTTGAATTTTTGGGTATCTCCAACTTTTGACGTGCTGGCTGTTCCCATCAAATAAAGGGTGTCCAACCCTTGAGAAGCTCTACCTGATGTGGTACCAGTACTTAGTTAGGGTCCCGAGAGTTGGGGACCCCTGATTAGGGTATACATTTTTTCCCTGCCTGTGGCCCGGTACCAAGGAGTCCTCGGGCTGGTACCGATTCATGGCCCGGAGGTTGGGGACTCCTGATTTAATAGGAACAGTCAAAGGGGAAATTGGGGACACACTAAATGTCAAAAAGTGATAAGGAGGGGGCACGAAGCATACGTCCATTTATGATGAGTTGGGAGTGAGAATGCGTTGCTTTGCTTTCCTCATCTGAGCTGACATCAGATGTTGCTCGCTCTTTTTTTTTTGTTGC
>NW_023424298.1:0-1137 GCF_002922805.2 Oryzias melastigma
TAATAGATGAAAATACAATAAAAAACACACACGTAGTGTAGCGTCAAAATAAAAGAACTCCAAATTAGAAACAAAGTTGTAGTCTTAAATCAAAGCACAATCTTATTTATTTAGTTATAATCACGCTAGATTATTGGCTTCTAGATTATTGATTTATTAAGACATTCACATACATGTATACTGTTTGTGGCTGCATAAATAAAGCTACATTTCTGAAAAAGTGTATTTTTAATTTGTAAAAACAAACAAAAAATGATATTTTCCATAAAAGTGATCCTTCTTTGGCATCTTTGGTAGGCCAACACATCTCTTTTATTAGTTTTCAAAACAGATAATTATATAATCTAAAGTTTCACCTTTGCAATCACTGATTTCTATGAAGTTTTTTTTTTAAAAGAATAAAATGACATCTTGAACTTATGAATCTGAATCAAAGCAATAATCTTTGGGAAATATACCCAGCCCTATTTATAAATAACTTTTCACTGATCCAGCAACAGGCTAACTAATAATCAGGATTTCTTGCTAAATCGCCTTCATATTAGCTCAACTTTGGTGCTTGAATGATTTACATCTGTATGTCAGAACATAGTAAATCCTAGCTTTATGTTGTTCAGCACCATGGCAGTTCTGGTTCAGCACAGCTTCAACACATTCATTATTGCTGTGCAATAAAAATGATCTTTTTTTCCCTTCCGCCAACTGCTCTTGTAAAAGGTTGCACACTTTATTAATTATGGGGCCCTTCAAATAGCATTCTTTGGGTAGATTTCAGAACAGATTTTTTTTTCTCTGTTAGAGTTTTTCTTCTTTCATGGAATTCATTATAATTGAGTTTTTTCTAATCTAATGCTTTCTTGAGTAAAGTAAAGAGTGAAGAAGATTTATTAAACTGTATTAACTTTATTTCAGTTGTAATAAACAGTCTGTTAAGCCAATCTGCTTTGTAAACAAACTGTCATTTTAAACTAAATCACATCTGTACATGTGCTGTAGGTGGTCCTGCACAGGATAAACAGGGTACCTGTTGTTTATAAATTATATACTGTTAGTCTAATGGTGTCATTGTCAAAGTGTATAATTATTTTTATCATAATATAATATAATATAATACAATATAATATAATATAATATAAT
>NW_023424299.1:0-1137 GCF_002922805.2 Oryzias melastigma
TGGCCTTCCTGCACAGTGTTTGCAATGATGAAACTGGAGAAAAAAAAGAATAAAAAAATATGAACATGATGGTCAATTCAGTGAAACAACTGTATTTGAAATAAATAATCAAAAGAGGAATTGCTAGAATTACACACTTTTTCATGATATTACATCGTGTAATTTGCAATGTGTGACACAATACAAAGGTACTTTTCATATTGCAAAGAAAAAAAAAGATTTTTAAAGATACAAAAACCTTACAAAAATAGGATCCTACATAGATATACTTTAAAAGAGCTTTAGTGTTGAATACAGTTATTTAGAAGCACAAACAAAACTAGTAGAAGCTGTAATTTACGGTAAAACTGAGAACAAGAAAAGGAATAAAAAGAGGACAAAATACCAGAATGTAACCATCACAGAAACAAGAGAACAAATACAAAAGTTTGCTTAAAAACTAAAGTAAAGTAAAACACAGTTAATTAGAAGCACAAAACAAGTGTGATATAATTTGATGTAAGTAAATGAACAAAGAGAGGACAAAATACATAAAAAAATATTGCAGGGTTTCAAAAAGGCAGAAATACAGAGCCTCTAAAGGGGCATAGAAGTAAAAAAAATTGATCAGATACTATCTGGTGTGCATGAGTTAGTATCTGGTGAGCATCTGTTACTATCTGGTGTACATAAGTTACTATCTGGTGTACATAAGTTACTATCTGGTGTGCATCAGTTACTATCTGGTGTGCATAAGTTAGTATCTGGTGAGCATCTGTTACTATCTGGTGTGCATCAGTTACTCTCTGGTGTGCATCAGTTACTATCTGGTGTTCATAAGTTACTATCTAGTAAGCATTAAATACTATCAGCTGAGCACCAGATACTATCTGGTGTGGATCAGATATTATCTGGTGAGTATTGGATACTATCTGGTGAGCATAAGTTACTATCTGGTGTGCATCAGTTACTCTCTGGTGAGCATAAGTTACAATCTAGTGAGCATCAAATCCTATCAGCTGAGCACCAGATACTATCTGGTGAGCATAAGTCACTATCTAGTGAGCATCAGATACTATCTGGTGTGCATAAATTACTATCTAGTGAGCATCCGTTACTATTTTGTGCTCACCAGTTAGTATCTAGTGAGTAACAGTT
>NW_023424300.1:0-1137 GCF_002922805.2 Oryzias melastigma
CAGTTTGTCAACTTAATGTCCCACATTAGTCCAAGCCGGGGAAAAAATAAGAAAAAAATTAGAGGACCTTTTTTATAAATGAATGTCTCAAAGCAAATAAGACCATTTTAAAAAGTTTGTGAGGAAAACAAACAGTAACGATCAGTTTCTCCTCAATGTTGGTTTTGGACTCCACAAGCAGATCACATCATCATGTCACGGGCCAAAACTGAGTTTCTGATTAGTTGATGTGATGAAAACCTTTAGTTCAGATATCTAAACTCTGAACTTTCAGGGCCTCTCAATGTGTCTGTACATTGGCTTGACAATGAAACTGGACACCCAGTTTGGTCTAAATGTAGATTTACATAAAACATGACCATTTTTATAATAAAAAAAAGAACATAACATTTTGTAGTTCAAAGGTTTAAGCAGCCTGTGTGGTGACTGGTTGGCTAGAAACTCACTGTATTCTCAGACAAGACTTACCACATATTGCCTAACTGTAAAAGGTCATTTGGGATCTGCTTTACTTAAAATCTAATGCAAAACACAATCCTAGGTCTGACAAAATACTGATAACCAAGATGCCGTTGGCTATGGAGCTAAAAACTGGACCATATAAACAAATGAACACGCCTGCGTCCATATTTTTTCATCATTTGGGATGCTCTCATGATGCTGCATGTCCTTTTTCTTCCGTAAATAAGAGTCGGTTGCTTCAGGAAAGCAGAAGTCTCTTTAGATTATCATGGAAAGGATCAGATTGAATTAATCCATTCATCTCATTGCTGTGCATCATCCCCTTGCTGCAGGGAGAGAGAGCACTCATCTCTCTGTGCTAAAAGGATGCTGCAGAGATTCTTTACTGCCACTAAAAAAAAAAAAAATCATAGTTGCATTCCATCAGCAGTCTTTTCAAAAAAAGATAGCATTAGCTTTTATTGTAGACTATAATAAAGGTATAACATTTTCCTTTTAGTTTTTGGTTCTGAGCATGAACACGTGTACTGTGTTCTGTGTACAAACAGATACAATTTGATGATCAGTTTAAATGATTTTGAAAAAAAAGAAAATAAATATTTGAGAAAGCGAGAACTCACCTGGCAGCCCCTCTTCTCGATCTCGTTAATGCATTTGCTGATGATCAGTGGCACC
>NW_023424301.1:0-1137 GCF_002922805.2 Oryzias melastigma
ATGTGCCGCAAATGCGATTTGGTGCAGATTGCGAACCACTTTAACGTCAGTTTTCCAAAGCCCATCGTTAAACACGATCTTAAGATTCTTCTGGTGTGTAGCCTGGTGGATTTGGGTGTGGTTTGTTAGCCAGTCACTGATGTGCCTGCGTTGTCCGCGGACGGTGCCTCGGACAGAGGTGGCCGCGAGCGTGACGGCGGCGCCCGGCGTGTGGGTGACCGTGTGCACGCGGAGATGCCTCCCGTGCTTGGAGCACCTGCCAGAGAGAACGCCGAGAGGCCTGACCAGGGAAAACCCCCTTCAGCCTCCCTCGGTATGACCCGTTCTCTCCCGGCAGCGGTGGGTCACGGGATGAGGCCCGACTGAAGGTCCGCCTCGCCCATCTGCAGATGGAAGCGCAGGAAAAGGCGCAAGCCCGCCAAATGCAGCTCGAGATCAGGCGGCTTGAGATTGAAGCCGACACAGCTGTCAGGATCCGACAGCTGGAGCTGGAGGCAAAAGCTCGCATCCCTGCACCCCCCGATGACGGCACCACCCCTTTTCTCACCGGTCTACCCGCTGGTTCAGTTGATATCAGTAAATTGATTTGTCTTGTGCCCGCTTTTCGGGAAGCAGAAGTGGATTCGTACTTCGCATCATTCGAGCACATTGCTGGTACTCTGAAATGGCCCCGTGAGGTTTGGCCTTTGCTACTCCACTGCAAAATGAGTGGAAAAGCCCAAGAGGTTGTAGCGGCGCTCCCTCTTGAGGATTCGCTAAATTATGATATGGTTAAAACGGCTGTTTTACAGGCATATGAGCTTGTGCCTGAAGCCTATCGCCAAAGGTTCAGACAGCAAAGACAAATTCCGTCTCAAACTCATGTGGAGTTTGCTCGTGAAAAGAGCGTTCTTTTTGATAAGTGGTGTGCAGCATCTAAAGTTGATGATTTGTCTTCGCTGCGTGAATTAATTTTGTTGGAAGAGTTTAAAAGATGTTTGCCTGAGCGAAACTACTAAATTTGTATAGTTTATAAAAATAAAGGGTGGGTGGAACCTAAGTCTTCCTTCTCCGTCCCTTTCTGATCCATCTACTTGTAGTCAAATAGATCCGTGATTGTCTTTGTTTTCCTGGTCTGAGCTGTTAACAGGATCAAAA
>NW_023424302.1:0-1137 GCF_002922805.2 Oryzias melastigma
CAGAGTTAAGCTTTACCTGAGTCCCACTGGTAAGTCTGAGGAGAAACACTTTCCACAAATGCGGGAAAATAGGAATTGTTAAGTGGGAAACTTCTGACATGATTTGTTAACAGTCATCCCTTTAGGAATACTTTAATTGGAACAAGAAGAAAATAGAGCTTTGATCTGTCAGTTCTGGGACTATCCCAGAGAGAAGGCTCTTGCAGCTCACCTGGTGCCAGTCAGATAAATTAAGTTGTGTGTGGATGAAGGTAAAACATTGTAGTTTGGAGCAGAAAACACTCCGAAACGTAATAAATCCACTGAAAGAATGCAGAAACACAATATTCTTCCTAAGGAGCACAGACAGTTATCACTGCTTTGTCAAATGCTTGGTTGAACATGGTGGTTGTGTGTCTCTGCCTGTGATGGACTGGTAACACATGTGTGTCTGAATGAGTTTAAAAGCTGGGATGATTCCAATTCCTTTAAGATAGGGGGGGGAAACTGTAATCTAGGTCTAGCTACTTCCTCCAGAATTTAATATTTGTATTTGTTTAGCTTTTTAGTGAAAGATCTTGTAATATTTTCTCTTTTTGTTGTATTTCAGTAAAAGGGAGCTCAGAGCGGTGACGTCTGTTTGGGAGTAAAATGTATGTCATGAAGGATACGCTAACATTGGTTTCCCTTTTTTTGAGTTCCTAAAATGTATTGTACCATAATGAAAATGATGCAAAAAACAGAAACATTATGTTTCTCTTTTAGAAGAAATTATGAAGATCCATTCCTTTGGTTTTAATTTATGGGTTTTGTTCCTCAAGACTTTCTAAATTATGTATAGTTTGATGACCTTTTGACAAACCCTACGAAAAACTAAACATTAGTTTATTAGTTCATAACATTAGTTCCTTCAAGACCAGGTAATACGATGTGTACCTATGTAGGTAAATACTATAACTATTTTATTGGCTAAATAAATCGTATTA
Source organism: Oryzias melastigma (assembly GCF_002922805.2). Lineage (NCBI taxonomy): Eukaryota > Metazoa > Chordata > Actinopteri > Beloniformes > Adrianichthyidae > Oryzias > Oryzias melastigma. The sequence goes on from NW_023424302.1 coordinate 966, forward strand.
TTCATAACAGAACAGAAGTCTGACATTTTCAGGCTCACCTACAGACTGAGGCCTGAATGCTTCCAGACAGTCTTATTGTTAGAAGTGGTCAGAGGTCGGAGTGGAGAAAGAAGCTGATGTCATGAGAAACCTAATTATCTCAGTTAATGACATTTTCATAATTAATGAGAGT
>NW_023424303.1:0-1136 GCF_002922805.2 Oryzias melastigma
ATGTAGTGATGGGAAAGAGTCAATTCTATCTGTCAACGACTTGAAAGGGTCTACTTGACTGGTCAACGCTATGTAGGGGCCCATAAAGTGACGTGAAAGGGCCAGTTTAATTGGTGGTGCTCCACTTGTCTGGTCAACAATGTGATGGGGTCCATATCATCCGTCAGTGATGTGAAGAGATCCATTCGATTGGCCAACTACATGATAAGATCCACATCATTGGTCAACAATATGAAGGGGTCTATTTGATTGGTCATCAATGAAATGGGGTCCATATCATTGGTCAACGACATATAGACGTCCATTCGATTGGTCAACAACATGTACGTAGGGTCCCGTGAAGTGATGTGAAAGGGTTAATTTGGTTGGTCAACAATGTGAAGGGGTCCACTTGATTGGTCAGTGATGTGATGGGGTCCATTTGATTGGTCAACGACGTGATGTGGTCCATATCATCGGTCAACGATATGAAGGGGCCAATTCAATTGGTAAAAAACATGACGAGTCCTGTTGATTGGTCAACGATGTGTTGGGGTCTATTCGGTGTGTCCATGACATGCAGGGGCCCATTTGGTTGGTCAACAATGTGAAGGGGTCCATATGATCGGTCAAGGATATAATGGGGTCCGTATCATTGGTCAACAATATGAAGGGGTCCACTCAATTCATCAGTAATGTTAAGGTGCCAATTCAATTGGTAAAAAACATGGCGGATCCTGTTGATGGGTCAACGATGTGATGGGGTCTATTCGGTGTGTCCATGACATGTAGTGGCCCATTTGGTTGGTCAATAATGTGAAGGGGACCACTCAATTGGTAAACAACATGAAGGGTTCCATATCATTAGTCAACGGTATGAAGGGGTCCACTCGATTGGTCAGCAACATAAAGAGGTCCATTCAATTGGTCAGTAATGTGAAGGGGCCAATTTGATTGGTAAACAACGTGATGGGGTCTATTCGGTTGGTCAACGACATGTAGGGGCCCATTTGGTTGGTCAACAAGGTGATTGGGTCCATATCGTTGGTCAGCAACATGAAGGGGTCAATTTGATTGGTCAACGATGTGATGGGGTCCATATTATTGGTCAACAACGTGATGGGTCTACATCATTGGTCAATGACATGATGGGGTCC
>NW_023424304.1:0-1136 GCF_002922805.2 Oryzias melastigma
TGAGAAGAAGTAAATGCCAAATTAGCCACAAAAAAGCTAGCAAGTTGCTAAAATACTAGCATAATAATACTAGCATTTCGTTAACCCTTGGCGCCGCAGATGGCTGCCTCAGTGTGTTGGTGCGCACTGCTTTGTTTTGTTTTGTGTTTTTTAATACCATTTTTTGTGATGGCACCTGGTGCTTTAACCAAAGTGGAGCTCATGAACATCAGGGCAACAACTTCGGCGGATTTATTTCCTAACTTTTTGCTCCCACCTCTGGAAATACAGGATATCCTGGTCAAAGGCGCGTTCCTAGCCTACAGAGTGAAACGTCGCAAGAGAGGAAAACGAGCCGGCGCGCTGGTCCGCCTTCGCCAGTGCAGATTACGCACGCCGCTACCGGGAATATTTCTCTCTAACGTGCGCTCATTGCCCAACAAAATGGAAGAACTGCATCTGCTGTTGGGAAGAAACAGGGACTTCTCTTCTGGCTGAGCGGATTAATACCGGACTCCGCGCTGCAGCTGGCAGGCTTCCAACTCTACCGCGCAGACAGAGTCAAGGGACTTTCCGGCAAAACTAAAGGTGGAGGAATCTGTTTTTATTTCAACATCGGTTGGTTGGTGTAACGACGTAACAGTGATCAACCAGTACTGTTCTCCTGATCTGGAATCTGTTATCATCAACTGTAAGCCGCTTTATTCACCCCGGGAGTTTGCTTCATTCATTCTGGTCGGCGTTTACATCCCGCCGCACCCGGACGTGCAGGCTGCTCAGCTTCAGCTTGCAGACCAGATACAAAGTGTGGAGCGGACCAATCCGGATTCCTTAGTCATTGTCCTTGGAGACTTCAACAAAGGCAATCTCTCTCATGAACTCCCGAGATACAGACAGCTTGTCAGATGCCCGACCAGAGAAGAGAACATTCTGGATCACTGCTACACCACAATCAGGGATGCTTATCACGCCGTCCCCCGCGCTGCATTGGGACACTCTGATCACGTCATGCTCCACCTGATTCCTGTCTATAGGCAGAAGCTAAAGCTTTGCAAACCTGTAGTGAGGACTTCAAAGAAGTGGACCAGTGAAGCAGTGGAGGTTCTTAAGTTGTGTCTGGACTGTACTGACTGGGACATTTTCAGGACTGCTACCAA
>NW_023424305.1:0-1136 GCF_002922805.2 Oryzias melastigma
GCCTCCTCCCACTCTGAAGGAACGCTTCGGCCTGACGATGGCTCCATACCCTTTCAGTGTGTGTGTGACTCCCCGAGGTGGAAACGAAGGAGCAGATTTAAAGGAGAGTGACCTCGCCTAAAAGTCTCAGCAGACAGAGAGAAAATGGTTCCAATTAGAGCCCCGCAAAAAAATGAAATATCATTTCTTGGCCATATTTAAAATGTGGTTTTAACAATTTCAACTTTTTTTAAGGGCCTATACCATGCTTTACTTAAGTTAAGTTAATTTCCATATATATGATCATATATTACATTTGGCACACAAAAGAACAAATTATTTAAGAAATTAATAATTTGTGTGAGTTTTTTTCCTACCCGGAAGTAAGCCAAAAAGAAATGACAAATACTACTCCATAATAGCTGTTCTTAATTCTACCATCACAGAAAAACATCTATCTTTCACATGTAAGACAGGCACTGCCTTTCACTACTTTGTGAGTCCCGCCCATTTCATGATGTCATCCTAGAACCAGTCTCTTCATACTGTAAATCTGCCTTTAATAGCTAACAGCTGAGCTTACTGAGTACCGCTACCTGAGCAGCGAAGCTAGCTGGGTGTTTGTATCAGTCTGGGGGGCGGTCCTCAACTTGTGACGTCAGCTTGTGAGCACCCACTCGTTTTTGTGCGTTGGAAGGGGCTGGTGCTCAAAGCGCAGGTTTTTAGAGGAATGCTCAGAAATGCATGAACGGATCAAAAATATTGCTTTTTGGTTGCATATAGTTAGGAATGAACATTGTAATACCCTTAAAAGCTCAAAAAGTTGATTTTGCATGGTACAGGCCCTTCAAGTCTTACATGCTTTAAAAGTTAGTTCATTGATTGTTTTTGACAGTTTTACCTAAGGAGTCTGAAGTTTTTTAATTTGTTTGGTCCGACTTCTCATTTCAGATCAAAAACTATTCAATCGTGAATATGCTGTTGAAACTGCATGTATTTCAAGCTACGAAAAAAATGATTTTGCTTTCAAGTAAATGCTAAATTAGGGTAATTTTGGAACCACTGGGGTTTGATATGTATTTGCATCAATTTGCATTAAGGCAGGGGTGTCTAAAGTCGGTCCAGAAATCCTGCCTTATCTGCTCCTGATTACCTGG
>NW_023424306.1:0-1136 GCF_002922805.2 Oryzias melastigma
TCTTAAGAGCAGCAGAGCAGACAGAGAGGCACTGGGGAAGAAATCCTGAAAGTGAAGGAATTTTTACATTTCCTAGTTCTGGTTGGCATCATTTCCATCAAACTTTTTATTGATTCTTGAAAGTAAAAAAAGGGAAAAGCTAAAAAAATAATGAGGAAACAGCATGGATAGAAGTTTATTTTGAAGTGTGTATGTGTGTATTTGTGGTACAATCTTTATGAGATTGCCAACATCACACTACCTTACTAGGACCTTCATGTTCCTGGGATCTCAAGCTAATTTTAGGTGGATATGACTGGTAAGACTTGGTTGAAGGTCAGAGTTAAAATTACATTGAAGATAAGTTCATGATAAGGGTTGGATTGAGCATTCAGCCATGACGGTCAAGGACAGAGTCAGGAAAAGGTCAAAGTGTTGCAAATGTGACATTTTCTTTGCTTTGGAGCTTGTGCTGTACTAGAAGCAGAGTGGTTCAAAGGGGTGTGTTGTAGCTTGTATCAAAACGCCAATGTCACATGACCAATGATGTCCAAAGCTTTGACTATGTTACTTTCAGTACTATGTTTAAATGAAGTGTAAACATGCAAAAAAAAAATTAAGCCTTTTAGGCAAATTCCTATCTTAAATCCTGTATACAGGTTGATTGTCCCTAAAAAAGACAATCCCTACCCAACATTTGGATCACCAATATTTGCATTTATTCTTTGGGTTTATATGGAATGTGTTTAAGAGTATGGGAGGGAGAGTATGAATATTTTAGGAGGATGATATCCTTATTTGGTATTGATGAACAAAAACACTTGAAGACTTTCCTGAACTTGTATTGGTGTCATGGTATCGAGGCAGTGCCAGTGCTTCACTCATGCTGTTTAGGGGTTACTATTACCTCGTTTCCATTGAGCAGTCCAGTATTTTGAGTGTTTCTATTGTAAAATGGACCCATTAAACAGTACCAAACCATACTCCCCATCGGTTGTATGTCCATTGAAAAGTGGTACGGAATGGTTGGTGCGAAGCCACTGATTGGTAGAAAAGGATGGCCACATTAGAAAGCACCACTATAGCGCTCATTTAAGCTTTCTAATGTTTGGAAGCATTTGGGTTTTTTGTGTTTTCCTGTGTACTCTTTTGGTCAT
>NW_023424307.1:0-1136 GCF_002922805.2 Oryzias melastigma
TGAATTAGCGAGCTAGCAAGCTCTTCTGTAGCATGCTAGTGATCTCCTCCGTAGTGAACTAGTGAGCATGCCACTGTCTCGAGCTGGCGAGCTCTGTTGTATCGAGCTACAGCTTTTTTTGCTTTTTTTTTTGTTGGACCGGACAGATAACAAGAAGGGGGGGTTAGAGAAAATGAGAAAGAAGAAGATGGCAACAGAGGGAACCAACATCATAAAACAACCAGGTCTAAATAGCAAACTAGAATGAGCGGGGCCTGTCTACACACACACTCTGTAGTTACAAACACACCTGTTGGCCAAAATAGTCTCCACATTTAGACCAGTCAAAATGTAAGCAATATAACTGTAACTGCAGCTCACACGCTTCATTTTATAAACCGACACAAATAAAGCCTTTCATTCTGTCGCACATTCCATTAGAGCGAAGGTGAGCTGACACCTGTGCCAAACAGAGGCATGGAGAACTAAATGAAAAATAGAAGATAAAGTGTGGGACCTTAAGTCTCCAGCCTGGATGACATACAGGGTTGTATCAGAAAGGGGTTCCGACGTAAAACTCTGCCAAACCACCTTTGCTAATCAGGTTTCACTGATTAGCACACACAGTATATATATATAACAAAAAAGCAATAAAAACAATATTTATGTGACAAAAGGAAAGTTGTTTTTGTCTCTCTGCTCAGATTTATCTTTGTTTTAATAGTTTTGTTCCCTCTGTAACCCCTTAAAGATTTTGTCTGATTTATGATGTCAAGCCATCTTGTCTTTTAATAATCAATGTAGTCCAATGTTTTGTTATGTTCTAATTGTTCAATAAAATAACTTTATTGATAAAGACAGATAAATTGTAAGTTTTACATGCTTAAACTTGATCTCAAATGTAGGATTTGGGACAAATTTCAACGGTCAGGGTTACAAATCTGGTTAAAAAAGAGAGAGAGGTGGAGCGAATTTTAAAAAAATGTTGCTTTGATGATTTTTTTGTTCAACTTTTTCCTTTATTTTATCTTCTTTTGCTCCAAGACTTCATTGGTGAATTATTGGAGTCTTTTGAAGTGTTTTAAGTTCCTGATCTAATGCAATTCTGTCCATCTTCCCTGCATAGAAAGACTGCATTTTTACTGAGTTAATTAACG
>NW_023424308.1:0-1136 GCF_002922805.2 Oryzias melastigma
CAAACCTCTACAATACTGCAACTGCTGCAAATGGAAGATTCATTGATGAAAGCAGTTTGAAGGAAAAACGTATTATTTCCAGTAAATATTTTTATTTATAATCATGTCAATGTCTTGACTATGTTTTCTTTTCATAGTACAACTCATACAAAATTGTCTGGGTGACCCCAAACTTCTAAATGGAAGTGAATGTTCTCCATCATCAGAAAAATGTCATAAAAATGTGTTAAAAACACAATTTGCATCATCAGTATGTCTTTAACTGGTTTGATGAAACTGTTTGGTTCCACTTTTAAGAAGAAGACCTCAGCTTCAAACTGCTCTCTGGTCAGCAAACACACATATGAATTTGGGCAACTAAAAGGCTTTGACAACCACCTGAGCTGCTAGCCACATGCCCTCACCCCCACCTCCACCCCCACCCCTGTGACCGGATTGGTTTCTCCCAGTCTAAGATTTCTGGACATCACAGGTTCAGCACGTCCTCGAGGGAGAACATGCCAAATCCAAACAGGTCATTTCTAGAGGCTGGGAGAAAACAAGCACTACAGAAATGTAACCAACAATTATGTTTATCATCTTTTTATAGATCTTCAACACAAAAATATACAGCTTTCTTGTTGATGTTAGCACAAAGCTTCATTACCTATATACAATACTGTCAGACTTTGAACATTTGTACATTCTATTAAAGCACAATTCTCAGTTGACGCAGCATCCCTGAAGAAAATGGTCTTTGATTGATTTGCATGTTAATCCACTAAAAAAATATATAGTTAATTGACTTTGGTTCTTTATAAATGTTTGTTTTTTGCTCTGTAAGCAGCTCACCTGCCAACCTTAGCTGTATTTGTCTTCCTTTTGTTGTTCAAGATTGTAAGATAAGATTTTAGCTTTATGCTTGTTGCCAAAACACACTACAGATGCACTCTAGCCCCTTTATGCTAATTTAAATCTATGTTTGGTTGATGTTACACAATAATAATTTACTATCGTCAATTTTAGGTTAAAATAAATTATTTCACATGAAAAAAACTAAAATATAATTTATTATAACAGAATAATTTAATTAATTTAATTAAATCTTTACTCAGGGACAAAAATTCTGTCCTGAATATCAGTGTCCCCTCTGACCC
>NW_023424309.1:0-1136 GCF_002922805.2 Oryzias melastigma
CAGTTTATTTTATGTGTTGCAAACAAGTTTGGGGGCAGATTTTGAATATGCTAACATAGCTAACGTTTAGCAATGTCAGACTCTGTTTTTTTCTAGGTGTTTCTAGGTGGCCACAGTAAAATTTGTTTTAGCATTTAGGTGCTGAAAACAAGGTTTAGAGTTCTAGTGTATTTGAATACGCTAACGTAGCTAACATGAAGCGTGTCAGACTCTTTTTCTTTTTTATTTGTTAATTTGTTTATATACTAATTAAAAGCTTTAATGTAGTCACACTATTGTTTTTTTACTGTATCAGTCTGTTTTTTATGTGTTGCAAATAAGTTTGGAAGGGAAACTTTGAAAATGCTAACATGCCTAACATGTAGCATGTTACAAACATGTTCTAGAATTACTGTGAACGCAATTCATTAATATCTGAGTAACTGGCAGACTTATGTCTAACTCTCGTCTCACTCAATGCACCTTATAGTTTGTACTCTATGTATGACATAATTTAAAAATGAAACCATTCATTGACGTGTTGCCTCTGATCCATTATGTCCTTTAGTACACAGTACCAAAAATATAAGGTTTTATAACTGAACTAATTTGCTGTCTGTGTGACACCGCAGACTAAAGAAGAAATGCAGGATGTTTCTATAGCAAAGAGATGTTCAGAAAAACAAAGAACCTTGTCAAAGGCTGAAACATTAGCAGCTATTTGATGGAAACATGATCCTAATTTTAAGAAGCCTCAGCATTAATCAAACCAGGTTGTGGGATAGACTCTTCCCATCCTCCTGCTATATCTCATTTGCTACAGTGATTATATTGAGACATTTCACTTAATTTGACAATGATCCATTGCGATGGTTTCAAATTAAATCAAGCGTCATTACTCCTGCAGCCACATGCTCGCTCACGTCGAAAGCAAATAAAGTAGCACACATACAAACCATATTTTAGAATGGAATAGGATGAAAGTTTATTGATCCCGTAAAGGGGAGATTACCGTTATGTTCAAACCATGAAAGCACAGAGTTTCACTTTAGAAATCCCTTTGAGGTTCTGTTTTATTAGATTCCTTCTTTTGTTTTCAGCGAGTAATGAATGAGTTCCTCAAAAATGTCCAACAATCTGACTTTAGAAAACCGAAT
>NW_023424310.1:0-499 GCF_002922805.2 Oryzias melastigma
ATTCTGAATTCTATCTTGGCTTTTTATCCCTGGTTTTATTGCGTTAATTATCTGTGGAGGGTAGAAATGCGTCTCACACCCATGTGTGTTTTCTGCTGCCACACTGTTTACATGTACAAGAAGAATCTAAACTATTTCAAGTTTTCCAGTGCACTTTATTGTTCTTAAAAACAAAAAAAAAAACTAATATAATATAAAATATGGCAGCAAATGTGGTGTCAGAGGATCTTAATGCTGTAAAAAGATTTGTTTGACTTTGATAAATTGACCAAAACGTGACAAAACTAAACAGAAAAGTGAAGAGTTGATCGATTAACAGAAATGCATTATGGGAAATGCAAAGTGAAAGGCGTCAAATATTGCAAAAGATACCCTTAATTTGATCTTAATCCCATTGAGGAATGGTAAAATCGAATTTGTTTTAAGACCTGTCAAGGGTGTGCTTACCTTCACCCAACAACAACTAGGATAGGCTCCAGCAACCATGTGACTCTGAAAG
>NW_023424310.1:584-833 GCF_002922805.2 Oryzias melastigma
TGCACCAGCTTCAAACAGGAAGTTTGTGTCGTCTCATGGCCACTGAGTTATCAATAGTTTTATTGATTTCATGCTTCTGACACAATCAGGAGTTTAGATTTGATACAATAAAGAAGTGTTTTTAAAACAAGAACTGTTGATTTTTTTTATTCAAAGTTGACTAGAATAAAGGCTCATCTGTTTAAAAAAATGAAAAATATTTATTTTACCAAAAAGATTTAAAAAAAAAATAACAGACCTGTTACCACG
>NW_023424310.1:877-1136 GCF_002922805.2 Oryzias melastigma
TTTTTAAACATTTTTAAATGCAGACAGTTAAAAAAATGTGACAGAAAACAGGATATTTTGTAAATATTATAGGAAATTATTCTTTCCTATAATCTGAATAGAAATTCTTCTTTTCTGTTTTATAAAATTGCATTTATTTCTATTTTATTTTATTTTTTTCAATATATTTCAGAATTTTAATTTTAAAATTGTGTTGCAATTATTTAAGCCTTTTATTCTGTTGTGTGCTTTAATTTGGTTAATACGTGTACACCATCGT
>NW_023424311.1:0-1136 GCF_002922805.2 Oryzias melastigma
AATCAAACATTTCTAATCAATGATAATTTATGTTTGTTAATGAGATTCTTTAGTTGATGAAAAGCACAATCACACCCTTGTGAAATGTGTACATTTTGGGGTTTCTGGGCAAAACAACTTTTACCAGACTGTCAGGTTGTAAAAAAGCAAAAACCGGTTGTAGTATTGGAAGCAAAGCTGCTAAATATTTATTCTCTCAGAATTGAGTTTGTGATGAGAAATGGTCGAGGCTACAGAGGTGGAGTCTGAAGAAAATTACATTTATCGCCAGGTTTTACGAGGTAAAAAAAAAAGAAAGGTGAGTGGAGTGTTGCTGCCGAGGCTTAATTAGAGACAATGTGGAAATGATAAAAAGTTTTTATAGCTTTCCAAAGTGCAGATGACACAGATGATGAAGGAAAAGAAGGCTGGGGGAAGAATCATTAGAAAGAGATGGGGCGGATAACACATCTGCCCTTGCTATAACCATCTCGCCTTCGCTTTGAATAACTCCAATTGTTTCCCGCTTCTGACATTTGGTTGAGATGGAGAGAGGAGAGAGCTCAGCCTATTAGAAAGGTCAGGAGAGAGCGGATTACTGCTGCTGCAGTCGCGATTGCTCTGTGTGAGGTAATCCTCCCATCTATTTGCACCCTCTATGGACTTCACAGAAGAAGAGATTCCCAAGTAGACTAATACATATATGCAAGCAGCAGATGCATTCAGGGAGAGTCCCCCACTCCAGTGAGTTTTCCAGAAATTTGTCTATAAGCAATTTCAGATTATGCACAATTAAATCGACTAAGAAGCCAAATATAGCCAAACCTTGTACATCAGCCTGTTTGACAGGCTTTTGTGTTCAGAAACTCCAAAGGCGTCTCCGCTTCTTGGCTGGCTGTCTATCAAGCTGCTAAGCTTCTGCAGGAAAAGACGAGGCAGCAGCCGACTTAATTAGCATGCTCTGTGAGGAGGAAGACCAGTGGGGCGATGAAGAAAGTTGAAGCCGACAAGTCGAGAGTTTCTTTGTCAAAGACGATGAGTAGCTTTCAAGTTTTAATTCACCGCCACGCATCGTGACCATCCTTTAAATTACATCAGGAGATGACATTATTAGTTCGCTTCTCACTTGTTCAGATAGTTTCAGTAAGTGAAGCACA
>NW_023424312.1:0-1136 GCF_002922805.2 Oryzias melastigma
AAACAAACGCTGATGTCACGTCAGTGTCGGGATTTGATTGACAGGATATCAATGTGCTCCTGGATCGACCGCTTGCTCTGGTGACACTGTTTGGACAAAGTTCCATCCATCCATCCATCTTCTTGACCGCTTCGTCCCTGCCGGGATCGCGGGGTGCCGGAGCCTATCCCGGCTACTGATGGGCGAAGGCAGGGTACACCCCGGACAGGTCGCCAGTCTGTCGCAGGGCCTTGGACAAAGTTTTTCACTCCAAATTTTTTTATGTTGAATTTCTGACCCATCGAAATTTTAAGTCTCTAAATTAAAAACACATATTTTTTTTAAGATAGAAAATATTTTTGGGAGGATAAAATTTTTCTGTTTAAAAAGCAAGGATTAAAAAAAATTCAGAATAAAAATTCAGAGGTTTAAAAAATTCAGAATAAAAATTCAGGGGGAAAAAACAAATTCAGAGTCTGATGGAACAAAAAACTTCCAAGTCACAGCCTTTGAGCTGCACAAGTTTTCTAGCTGATGCACATTGAGGTTTTCTTATGTTGTTTTGTATTTTTATCGTCCAGAATTAAATTTTGTCACGTTTTAGTTTGTCGTGTATTTTAGTTTTTCAAAAAGATAACTTTACTGTAATTCCTGTGAACGTTGTGTAGATCTTGACTTTTGCATAAACTGCCTGCAGCAGGAAAATGTTTTTGAAACTAGACCTCTCATAATAAAAATATTCCCTAAGAAATAATCACTCAAATGAGGAAACCTCGGTAATTCCACATGAATAAATCTTGGATTTACTGGCTCCCAGTCTCAGGGTCTATTAATGATACCTTTAGCTCTACTTTTGATAATAAAATTCGGACTATGTCTATGTTTTAAAAGTATTTCACAAGTGCTTAAGAAGTCTTTGACTTTGTAAAGATTAACATTTCTTTGACCATTTTATAAATGATATTTGTGTAACTTTAAATTCAGAATTTTCTTAAAAAATAGTAAGAAAACTCTTTTAAATCAACACAGTTGTCACTTTCACCACAAGCATTTCATGTATTTAAAAAAAAAATTAACCATCAAAAGTTTTTCTGAAGTTGGGGAAGACTTTCGACAATTTCTTCACTTAGGAAAGTTACACTAATAATTGTGTCTAA
>NW_023424313.1:0-440 GCF_002922805.2 Oryzias melastigma
AGAATTAAAACTGAATATAAAAACACTTATTAAAACAATTTTTTTTTAAAAATATAGCCCTAGCATCCTTACTTCAGCGAAGTTCAACCAGGACTGGCGAAAAGAATGAAATGAAGAAATATAAACTCATTCAAACTAAAGAGAATAAAATGATTAGATGCAATTTCTTAAAGCTAATCTTGCTTGTTTAGCAGCCTGTCTCAAAGGCCTTTTCGTAGTTGGTTCAGTACTATTATAAATTGGTTTAGTAAAATATTTTGTTAGATCATTTTTAATTAAATTTGAGTATAAAGAATTTAGTGAGTATTCCCCCAAGTCCCTGTTCAAAGAAATATTTTTATTTATTTTGAGATTAATTTCAATTGATTCTCGAACCACCTGTTTTATTCCCAAATCATTACTAATGAGTGAAGAGTTTTCAAAAAGTATCATGTGGGACG
>NW_023424313.1:467-1135 GCF_002922805.2 Oryzias melastigma
ACTAGCAAATATTTACGTCGAGAATCTTGAGAATTGGGCATTGAATTCTTATTTTCTAAAACATGTCTATTGGGGTCGTTATATGGATGACGTAATTTCACTTTGGAATTATGGGGAAGCTGAACTTCGGGGCTTCTTAGATCATCTTAACACTTATGACCGAAATTTGCAGTTCACCCTTGAAGTTGAAATTGAAAATAAACTACCGTTTTTAGATGTATTAATTATTCGTAATGCTGATGAACTGGATTTTACTATATATCGAAAGCCAACACAAAACAATAGATATCTTCACTTTAATTCAAATCACCCCCCACAAGTTAAAAGAGCAGTTGTAATTTCCCTCATTGATCGTGCCCTAAATATTTGCTCCCATTCATATATAAATGCAGAAATAAATTTTATCAGAGATATTCTTTTTGGTAATGGATACCCCATTCCTTTTGTAAATAAAATAATTAGCCGTAGAATAAAAAGACATTCTTGTAAAATCGAAGAAGATACTTCACAATGTGAGGCTATTGATAAGCCCTCAAATATTGTCTATCTTCCGTATATCCCAAAGATTACAACAAAATTAAAAAATATTTGCACAAAAAATAATCTGTACGTAGTTTTTACTAATAATTTTAAAATCATCAATTTCTTAAATTCGGGTAAAGATAAGA
>NW_023424314.1:0-1135 GCF_002922805.2 Oryzias melastigma
ATAGCCGTTAGCTGTTCAATGTGTTTTTCAACCAACCAGCCATTGGGGCTCCTCATTGGCTAAACACACCTGATCCAGGTAATCAGTGTTCAGATAATGCAGGAATTCTGGAAAAAATGCCCTCGAGGCCTGGAGTACGACCCCAGCATCAGTGTTGGGTCACAATTGATCCATGTTTCATCGTCCAATCAGGAAGAAGGACTGATGGGCGTGGAAAAGAGAATCCTACAGCTGAAAGGGTGCTCTACATTATGGTTGTTTGGTTAGTTTTGGTTTTGTACCTGTAAAGGGGAGGGGCGGTTTGATGACCACTGCCGATCTGTGTGACACCAGTCGATTTCTGCAAACCTGAATCTCAGCACAGTTCGATCCGAGCGACCACGACTCCAGCAAACGCCGATCTGTGTTTGTCTGCAGAATGCACGGCCTGGACATGCCCACGGCGGTCAGGTATCTGTCGGAATCGGACTCCGCCCTCCACGTCTTGGGAGCGGCGTACATACAACACCAGTGTTACCATAGCAACGAGGCTAAGACCCAGGTCAGTGCTGTAAATGTAACCATTTGTTTAGGATTGTTGGATTTTAACACTGTAGCTTTAGTGTTTCTGTGCCTTAAACCATCGTAACTCTTTGACCGTTTATACAGTAACGTAATTCTAACAGATTCTGAGAAAAGTCACTTTTTACAATTAGAAAAATGCATATTCATCACTTTTCTGTCCTAAACTTTTGCATATGCTTGAAAATCCATTGTAATTACATTAAGGGCTTTAATGGTCAGAGTTACTTGGTTTCAGTGCTCTTTTATTAAAGGGTTGAAGTGTCTTTAAGTTTAACTGATTTTACATTACTGTTCTGCTTTTTAATTTTATTTCCATCGTGAACCTGGTTTGGAATTTGGTTTTGTTTAAAGCTTCGTTACGAGCTTTTTCTTAGGCTACGGTCACACATCCCAAAATCCTACAGCGCTGCGACCTGAATGCAAGTTTCTGCATTTGTAATCGGGAGGCAGCAGCCGCTTTTTAACATGCCGCTCGGTGGTCGCAGAGATTTAAAAAAAAAGTTTAACTTTTTACCGCAAATTTTAACTTTTTACCGGACAAATTTTCTCTAAAAGTTTGCATTGGTTAGCA
>NW_023424315.1:0-1135 GCF_002922805.2 Oryzias melastigma
TGAGAGGCTGATTATGTAAACTTTGGTCCAGAGAAAACAACTGAACCGTGATACGTCTGGAAAGGCTCCTGTTGATATTCTAAATAAATCTGGCATGGTTCACTCATGTTGTGATTTCTTCCAATAAATAGAGCAAATCTTATCAGCAATCACTTTCAGTTTGCGTTGGCAGAGGCAAGTGGAGTTTAAATCAGCAAATTCAAAATAGTTTTCAGTTATTTGTAACTTTATTAATGTGATGAAGAGGCAGGGACGTTGGGATCCATAAGCAAATGGTTTATTGGACAAGGGGAAGACATAAGCGTAGTCAGATTCCAGGCGTGGGTCGAGGCAGGAGGCAGGCAGGTAACCGAGGAGACAGGCAGAGATCGAAAACCATGAGATGAAACAAGGAGAAACGCTTAGAAATGTATGCCAGGCAGTTCAAGACTTCGCAAAGAAGTGGTGACAGCAGGCAGACTATATACTGGTGGTGATTAGGTGGATTGGGAACAGCTGAGGAGATCTGGCTGAGGGAGAGACTGCTGAGAGTGGAGAGGGAGTGCAGTGTCAGTACTCAGGTGAGGGCTCCCTCTGGTGGTCAGATGTGGTGCCTGATGAGGGAATCCTGACAATTAACAGGATACTTTCAATAAGTGTAGCTTACAAGACCTCCGTTATTAACGTAGCATTGCATCCCCCTTCATGCTTTTCATCCGATGGGCGTAATGATCTCCACACACTTATTCATTTTTTTACAAATTTGAGCTTGGCCGGCCTTCACCTAACAGGAGCAAGGACAGGCTCCAGCAACCCCCTAACCCCAAAAGAATTCAGTAGATTAAGAAAATTGATGGAATTTTAGTTTGCTTGCAAAACCTGCTAATGAGAATTTAAACTTAATTAAGAAAAAAAAGTCAGTTTTTGATACGGACAAAAGAAATAAGCCAACAGAATTTCTTAATGTGAAGGAACCTCAGGATCTATACTGAGATGATTTTTGTTTTCTTATGAGTCAAGATTCTGTCTCAAATAACTGATTTGAAACTGAGTATTAAACTGGTTGATCGTTTTCCCCTGAAAACTGCTTGAAAACAACACGAGCTAAAACAAGCACACATGAGCTTCCAAAATCAGAAAAATTTGCAAAAAAATG
>NW_023424316.1:0-1135 GCF_002922805.2 Oryzias melastigma
ACTTGACTCGGACTTGCAAAATGATGACTTGGTCCCACCTCTGCCAGCTACTGTTGAAGCTGGACGACATCATAATCAGGTCACCAGTTTGTGACCTTATCGACCTCCGATCAGAAGATGGTTCGATTCCCGCCTTGTCCTCCCATGTATCAAAGTGTCTTTGGGCAAGACACTGAAGGTCAGCACCAGTGTTCAGCAGTGGAGCCGCCATACGCCATTTACTATTTACTATTTGTCACTGCCACACAAACACACAGAAGCAACATGTAGACAAAAGTTCACCTATGAAACCTGATCTTGAACCAGCGGATCCTGATTCTGGATCTCCCTGAACCTGTCTGACTCTGATTTAAGATAAGACATTTATCTTTAAGATCTATATTTTATTCCAGCATTTAGATTCAAGATTTAGATTTTGGATTAAGAAACATTTTTAGATTTGACATTTACGTTTATTATTAACATATAACATTAGATTTGACACTAAGATTTGACATTTATTTTCACATTAATTTTCAAAATTAAGCATTTATATTTACATTTATATTAATCATCTGAAAGTATATAACTTCTATTCAAAGATAAGACTTTGAATCGTGATAAAGATCATCAAAATGTGACATAAAGGAAACACATATGGAAAGTGAAGTCTAAATATGATAAAAGATTCATGTAATTTCAATGAGGTGAACTTTTTACATTCGGGGCCCCATAACACTTAACATGTCAATAAAAGCAAAGTACATTGAAAAGATCCTTCACACCAGATGTAATAATGTTTCATTCTGGTTAACATCCGACTCTTTAACTCAAGAGTATAAACCTAAATGTGATTTTATAAAGTGACTGCAGACTCCTGGATCTCAGTCTGTTGTTCCAGGATAAACTGTCTCCATTAGATGTAGAACCAGTTCAAGTGTTTACAGGAACCTCCACTGGTACCTTCAGAAATCTGGAGAAGCTCCTAAACTCCTGATAAGATCAGCTTCAACTCGTCAGTCTGGAGTTTCTGATCGTTTCAGTGGAAGTGGATCTGGCAGTGATTTCACTCTGACCATCAGTGGAGTTCAGGCTGAAGATTCAGGAGTTTATTACCAGAGGTGGGACCAAGTCATTGTTTTGCAAGTCCGAGTCA
>NW_023424317.1:0-1135 GCF_002922805.2 Oryzias melastigma
GTAAGAAATTTTTAACTGCAAATAAAAACAGATTTTTGGTAACTTTGTTGTCAGTTTAGGTGCAGTTGAGAAAAAATGTAAGTAACTTTAATTGTACCACAAAAAAATGAAAACCGCTGGACTGTGGAGAGCTCTTCTGAAAGTTGAAAACCTGCTGCTTGTGTGGATGCAACATAAGCAACTTCACTTCCTGTTTCTATCTCTTAGAATGAAAGGGCCGAGGAAGCGGTTCCTGACTGCACCGACAGTCACATGATTTCCTACAGAAAAACTGATGGTTGGAGGTTTCACACCTTCACAGTCTTCTTGGCGTACTTGTCCAGAGCTTGTCCCTGCGTCTTAAAGATGGCCACATTGGCTTTCAGGAGGTCCTTCCTCTCCATTCCCTCCTTCCTGGGCATGGAGCCCACCAAGATGGCAGCATCGATGTCCTTGAAGCCCACCTCCACCTTGTCAGTGGGGATGACCTCTGTGAGCAGAAGTTGGAAACTTTGAGTCCATCTTCACGATAAACTCCTGCCACCTCAGCAGATGCTGACGATAAAGATGAACTGTTTGTTAGAACTAAGCTGCTGCTATCAGACTGGACTTCAGTCAGAGTTCAGCTCTGCTCCTGCTCTCATCTGATTGGCTGTTGTGGTGTCAGAACCAGCAGCCAATCAGGAGCTTCATTTCAGAGACTCCTTCCTCCTGCAAGCAGCAGCAGAGGATGAGGAGGGAGGATGAAAGAGAAACAACCTAAAACAGCTTTAATGTAAAGCTTTTTTGTTTCAGGAAAAGATCCTGATTTGTTTTATTTTATTCGCATTGGGTAGAAAAAAACCGAAAAAAATCTGTACATCCGTACATGCTAAATAATGTGTTAAAAAGAAAAAAAGTGGGAAAAGTATTTTCTGATGTTGCTTTGTAATGACAGGTAGTTTAAAAGCTACGTGTCATTGTTTTTAAAACAGTGTCTAAAAACTAAAACGTGTAAAAAGTCAATTTATTTTAGGATAAACTTTTTAAAAAGAAGCCAAACATTCAGTTTCAGAGAAGGACTCACCCCTCAGCAGAGGGAGGGCGCAGTCCTGTAGCTCCATGACGACTCCGTCCAGCACCGGCAGCATGGGGGGGATGTCCAGCAGGATCAAGA
>NW_023424318.1:0-1135 GCF_002922805.2 Oryzias melastigma
TTAAACTAAAAGATAGCTATGTTAACCTATTCATTTTCTATTTTAATTGAATTATTGCAAACAAATGACACATTTGTCACAGTGTAGAAGTCTCTTTGTCCCATGTTTTGATGTTTTTTGTTTTGCTTTTTTTCAACAGATGAAGTTGTTGCTTTTACTTGTGGTACTGGGAACAGTATCTGCTGGAGTTCAAGGTTGGTTTTGTCCTGGTTTTATTTGACTACACTGGTGTAACTGGGATGTTTGTTTTAACTTTTTTATTGAAACAGGTTTAAGAAATTAGAACAATTTTAGTATTTTAAATTACATTTTGAAAATCAGTGTTCTAGTTAAAATACCTGTTAAAAATATGTTAAAAATTGTAAACAATAAATAATATTTAAAATAAAGACAGTGATGGATGTCCGCTGCTGATGTCTGCTCTTACAATAAAACAATCACAATTTTTACTTCAATATTGTGTCTAGTTTTTGATCTGCATTTTAGAATTGCATAAGATATGCTGACTATATTCAGAAACCACTTCAAACTACCATTCAAATTAAACATGAATTTGTATTTAGTGCACTTATAAACTTTAGATCATTGTCAGCAAAGTTTCTCTTGGTATTTTTTGCTGTTTTTGGTCTCACCTTAAAAGATCACATTAAATAACTTCTTTAATTACTCCACACTTAAAAACAAGGTGTATAATAAATGTATCTGGTACAAATGTTACCATGAATCCTTTATAAGTGTATTAAGAAGCAGAAAGAGGAAGATCAGAAAGAGCAAGTAGAGGAGGAAAAGTGAAGGCTTTTGTTTATTTTTTCTTTTGTTCTTTTTCTTTCCAGATCTTTCTGGCAAAATGTTTACCTTCCCACAGTTAACTAACTCAGCTCATGTGAGACTGAACCCAACCAAACTGGGTTACAATGCTGTAACTGTCTGTCACAGGTAAATAGATCTATCAAATCCATAGGCAATTAATTTTGAGTGTTCATATTTTAAGTGGTTTACATGTTTGTCTCCTCCAACAGATCTGTTACAGACTTCGAGAGAGACCACGCCATATTTTCTTTAGCTACACCTTCTCAAAACAATGGCTTCCTGACTTTTTGGAAGAATGGAAACCGAGAGATCCAGCCCCATATCA
>NW_023424319.1:0-1135 GCF_002922805.2 Oryzias melastigma
ACGTGTTCATTATCAGAGATTAATGGGCTTAGAAGGAACCGTCCGACAATCAGAAATTAACGGACTTTGTATCCATCCAACTATTAGAAATTAATAGACTTTACGAAACGAACCGTCTGACACTGAGAAATTAACCAACTTTGTGGAAGGATGATCAGTAATTATTGGACAATAATTTTTGAAAATAGACACCTTGAAAGGTATTATTCCGCTCATACCATGGTCTCTTACAAAGGAATAATTAATTTAATCAATATATTTGTTTTTTTACCTCACATTTGATGTCCAGTGGGATGTGTTGTTGTGGTAATGGTTAGAGAATCTCTCACTTTATTGCATCTGGTGTATGAGTGATATACAGTGATAGACTTAGACTTAGACTTAGACTTTGCTTTATTAATCCCTTTGGGATGGCACCCTTGGGGAAATTAAGTCTTTCAGCAGCTTACAGGGTATACATAATAAAAAATAAAAATCTCACAATGTACAATGTACATATACATGATAAAAAAATCTCAATGTACAGTAATAACAATGAAGAGGCAAAGAAGTACGACAGCGTAAAGAAGAGCAGTCTGTATGGCGGTATCAAAACAGGTTTGGGTCTGTGATTGACTTATTGCACATGATAGGTAGGTTATTACAGTATTAATTATTGCACTTATACCTTTATTGCACATGAGTGGATGGATGAATTGCTGAATGGATTTGTTTGTTTGTTTGTTTGTATCCAGTCCAGTGATATACAGTGTTCCCCCGGGTATTCGCATT
Source organism: Oryzias melastigma (assembly GCF_002922805.2). Taxonomy (NCBI): domain Eukaryota; kingdom Metazoa; phylum Chordata; class Actinopteri; order Beloniformes; family Adrianichthyidae; genus Oryzias; species Oryzias melastigma. The sequence goes on from NW_023424319.1 coordinate 772, forward strand.
TCTTTATTTACGGTTTCACATATTTGACGTTTTTTTTTTTCCAGTAACGTGAATCTTCCGGTTCAAGACACTTTCTATGAAATTTTAATGTCTGAAAGAGGTGCATCTCTGCTCATGTCCAATGAAGGGCTTTCCAGCCCGTTCAGATGAAAATGAGGATGATGCTTGTAAACCGTTTTATCCAAACTCTCTTAAAAATAATAACTATTTAAGAAGGTTAATTTTAAAAAGTTGAATGGTAAAGTCATCATAATAAAAGTTTTATTTGTTTAAAAAAAACGATTCAAAGGAAGAAAAGTTTTTCTTAGCCAAAAACAGAAAAAACCTGCATTTCTTACATTGACTGTATATGCGAACTGGACTG
>NW_023424320.1:0-1134 GCF_002922805.2 Oryzias melastigma
ATATATAATATATTTAGAAATCCCTAAATATAACTTTCTTCTCAAAGCTTAATTTTTTTTTCACATTTAACACACCACCACAATAATTAGGTTCTGTGTTGAATTGTCCTGGTTGGTCTTGTTCTATATAACATGAGTGCACATTCTCAGACGTGAACTGCTGAAAGGCCGTTGTGTGTTTCAAAGACACAAAACTATAGACAAACAAGTACTTGATGATAATCATAAGGTCACGAGCTGAAGAAGTTCTGTGCACTTTAAAATTATTTCAGAATATTATCAACATTTGAAAATAAAAATTTTTCATGAAGTGACTTTTAGGTGATAATACAGAGGTGGGAGAATTTAGATGCGATCCCTTTAGTCAGAACTAAATATGTCTGTATCAAACTTGATTTCAGACACACAACATAAAGCTTTGTGTCAGTATTGAGACAGTTGATCAAATCTAACTTTATTAAAGTTTACGGAAAAACACATATACAAACCTTCTGTAATATATCACTTAAAAACAATGGTTTATTCGTTTGTATCATTTTATTTCTTTCTGATTTTGTGTTCTTGCAGAAAAGATTGTAAATGCAAAAATCTTTCTAAATATTTACATGATTTTTCTGAATAATGGCTATTTTGAGGAAGATGAATAAACAACACTATGGGACAGTGTTTCATCCAAGACAGTGAGAGGTATTCAAAGAAGAGGGTGTTTTTTAGTTACCAAAAACTGATCATTTGCAAGTAAGTAAGTAGGTAGGATGGTAGGTAGGTACAACAATTGATCAACTATGTCAACTCTCCCCTTCAAATGAGACTCATAAAGAGTTTTTCCATGTTGTTTGCTAGAAGTCAAGACAGTTTTATTTCCGTCTTGTGACAGAAATTCCCACTGACTCTGAGTAACACTTGGATATTCTTTCCCTTTCTTAAAACTGCAAGGCAGGTTCACATTTTGACCAACATATCCAGTCACTTGAGACAAGACTTCAACATTTTCTGCCAAAAAACTGAAAAATTAAAAAGATAATTACAGGTGGTTAAAAAAGAGCAAGTAGACGGATTTTCAGCAGCTGAATGCTTTTTTTCTCCATTTTTGTGCTTTGTTTTATTCTGGGAAAAGAAATTTAAGAAACTTCA
>NW_023424321.1:0-1134 GCF_002922805.2 Oryzias melastigma
TTGTTTGGTACAACAAGTTTAACCTTTTAACATCAAAGCTTTAGTTCCAGTGTTGACATTCTTTTGACTACCATAACTCTTCAACCATTGATGCCATTAATGCTGCCAGAGACAGCTCTGTAATTAAAAGGTCAAATAAGAACTTATGCAGTCTTTCAAGTGCATCAAAACAGAAATCAAATACAGACTTTTAGCTACTTATTTGGGTCCAAACAGTTTTAGACAGTAAGACACAACCGAACTTACAAAAAACTCTAGAAGCATGAATTTGTTACTGCAGTCTTTGTGCTTTGTGTACTCTTACCGCATTTAGGGTTGCCCTGTTTTCTCGAGCCAGCGATTTCGTTGCCGTATTTGTCCACACACCAACACTGGCCGGTGCTGCTGTGACACTGCGTTGGTTTATAGTAACCCTCCTCAGTACAACGAGGAATGTAGGAACCTTAACACAAAGCCAGCATATAGGAAAGGCCATGAAAAGGAAGGAAAAAAGACAAGAAAAAAAAACATTTAGTAAAGGAGTCGGATAAAGGTTAAGAGCATCAAATTGATAAAAATGGAAGACATAATCTGATAAGTGCTCAGCAAAGGTTACGTGGACGTGTTCCGGAGTCTCAAACAAAGTTTTTGTGTATTCTGAGAGGCAGATCAATCAACTACTTCCGAGAAGGTTGTAGGAAAACAGCTATACATCCTGCTTAGGGGGAAGCAGTAAGTCTTAATAACACGCACACAAAAACACCTATTATCTTTTACCTTCATTTGACCCAGTCTAAGCTCATTTTTCAAACTAATTTGCAGCGAGTGGAACACTGCACAGTCTGCTGGGTGGGAACAGGTGCCACACACTAAAATACATGAATGTGCTTCACAGTGTTGTTTCGGAGAGGATCATTCCCTTTTCCCACTTTGAGATATTTAAAAAGGACGCGTTTGTCACTGCAGCTTGTGAGCGTTTTCTCCAAGGACATCAGAAGGTGTTAAAAAGACTGATAGCTGCGAGTTCTTCACACTGACCTACGAGGCTCTTTCTGCGACTCTGACTCTGGATCCTGCTCTTCTCACTTTGGCACGGCAGACCTGCAGAATGAAAAGATACAAAAACATTTTTAAAACTCTGACAAAAAAAAAACA
>NW_023424322.1:0-1134 GCF_002922805.2 Oryzias melastigma
GTCAGGATGAGGAGAGCGGCCAGAGCGTAGATGGTCCACACTGTGAAGAGGAGCGACACGGAAGCATCAGAGACGCCGTCACAGCCAAACGGGCTGAAACTGGGAGATGAAACTCTGAGCTGAAACTGAGAGCTGAAGCTGAGAGCAGAAGCTGGAAGCTGAAACTCAAAGGTGAAACTGAGAACAGAAGCTGAGAGCTGAACCTGAGAGCTGAAGCTGGGAGATGAAGCTGAGAGCTGAAACTGAGAGCTGAAGCTGGGAGATGAAGCTGGGAGCTGAAACTTGAAACTGAAACTCGGGGCTGAAGCTGAGAGCTGAAACTGAGGGCTGAAGCTGAAGGCTGAAGCTGAAGCTCGGCGCTGCACGGTGCACCTGCGAGGCCGTTTCAGCCAGGAAGTTGTCAGTGAACAGTGACAGATCTTCGGTGCACATCTGCTGCGCTCTGCTTGTGAAATCGCTGATCGCTCTTTTAAATCAAGCATGAAGGATCAGAAAGAGGAATGTCTGCAGGATCGAGCAGCACATGTGCAGGAAAGATGCAGCACAGAATCATGGGAGCATGGAGTTTAGGCGGCTGCAGTGCATTGTGGGTGTTGACATACTGGTGCTGTGGCCGTTGGTCTCGCCGCGTCCAGCCCACTGACCTGGCATGTTGTGCTCCGGTTTTCCGGGGCTGGACGTGATGAAGAGGATCTGGGAGGTGTGCCCGTTGGACGTGCCGTTGGATCTTTCTGTGGTGGCGGCCGGCGCCGGCCCCGCCGTGCTCCAGACGTCCTCCTTCTCGTCGTCGCCTCCTATTGTTCTGGTTTCCTGGTGTCGGAGCGCTGCAGGAACAAGAGCGGAAATCACAGTTACCGTCCCGGAGGGATCCATCCTGAAGTCCATTCTGTTCCAACTTCAGGAACATTTATCCTCAAAATCCTTCAGATAATCCCAAGTATTTAAATTCAGCTGTAAAAGGTTTGGGTTTCAGGAACCGTCCTGAAAGAAACATCAAACCTCAACGAGAAGATCCTCCAGGAACAGAAACACTGTGACCAGTGACTGTATCTGAGAACTGGACTGAGTGGCTCCGCCCCCCTGGCATCCCTCCATCCAACCAACGTCCATCCATCATCCATCCATCCATCCATC
>NW_023424323.1:0-1134 GCF_002922805.2 Oryzias melastigma
AGATGAAAGGAAAAATCTCTGGGAACTTTCAAAGACAAGCGGAAATGGTGACGCCTGGAACTTTTTGTCGAGAAAACATGCACAAATAGGATTATTGTGACCATGTCCACATGCTGAAACTCACTCAACTGCTAGGAAAGGAGTCAGTCTGAGTATAAATAGAGACATTCACATATTTAGATATTAAAAACTTTTTGATAACTTTAAAAACTTCAACAAAAATTTGAGTAAGAACTTGTTTTCATTTGTGGTACAGAACCAGGGTTTTGGCAAAATTATAATGCAGCTCAATTAAACAGAAACTGAACATAATTTTTTTTTTTTTTATTTTAATTTTTTTCTAATTTTAGGTCAAGTTTAGGAGCCACATGCAACTATTTTGTCTCTCTGGCTTTGAATAAAAATGTGAACAAAAAATTGTAGTTTTTAATTATTTGTTACATTTAATTGAGTTTAATTGTTGTTTAGAGTTTTAACATGACGGATAACAGAGTAAAATCATGGTGAAAGGTTACTCTCAGATTAGTTTATCATCAGGATAACCTTAAAGCAGTTGTTCAGATGCAAAGTCAATAGTATTTACATCTAAACTAAAGATTTCTTAAAGAAATTGGATTGTAGACCAATGCTAACATGTTTTTATTTCAAAGTAAAACCGAATAAGGATGATGATGCTCCACAATGCCATGTTTGATGGCTTTTCTTGCATTTTTTATTTAAGTAAATTTGCTGCAGCAGGAAGAACTTATGGGATGTATTTTATTTTGAAATTAACTTTTATTTCCAGCTTTCAAAAAATCTAAAAAAAAAAAAAAAAGCTACAGTAATTCAACCAATTTAAACGTTTTAATGCTACATTCTATAAATAAATGGTGACAAAAATATACATAAAATGTATTTTTATAAACAGTGACTTTGTTTTGAACACTAACTCAAATGGCTCTTTCAGCATTGAAGGTTGTCATCAGGGATGATGTTTTAGTTTTGAAGTGTCTTAGTTTTATGAATAAATAGCTTTTCATTCTCTTGAGAAAATTTGAACACAATTTATCAACATGTGGAAGAAAACTCACACAGCTCCTCTGGGAGAGAATTTGCCTGGAGACTGTTCATATTCATGAGAAACGCAGGAAA
>NW_023424324.1:0-1134 GCF_002922805.2 Oryzias melastigma
GGTTGCTCCCAAACAGATACAATCACGGACTCAGACTGTGGCAACAAGCTTCCTTTGTGGCGTGTCTGGGTTTCTCTTCGAGATAAGGTTCATCGTTTAGACGACCAGTAGGATGTTGGAATAGAACTGCTATTCTTCCACACTGAGAGGAGACAGCCAAGGTGGTTTAGCGATTTGACTGAATGCCACCCAGATGCTCTGAATGAAGACATTTATGAACACTTACTCTCATCATACATGTCAAAGAGAGTTTTGATGATAGTTAAAAGCCAGAATTGTCCAAATTTAAAGAGCAGCATTTTAAGAAAACCCTTACAGCTTTTGAAAAAGATGATTCATAGGTTGCTCATTCTGCAAATGAGATGTTTGGATGCCAACTGGAAAATTATTAAAGTTGTTTTTTTTGCGGTTTTACGACATTTTTCTGAGATATTTCTGTCCTTTTTCTGTTCTTTAAATCATCACGTGACGACTTTCATCACTATCTCTGAGTATCACCTTTTACAAATGCTTGAAAACACTCAATTCATTCTGACTCCAGTTGTCACAGTAAAAGCAGCGCCGCTTCAGTTAAAAACCACTATAATCAGTTAAAGCGATTCCACAGAACGCACACTGCCGCAGTCTAAAAGCAAAATACTCCAGAAAATCTGTAATGTTTTTTTCGCCCCAAAAAAAATGAATGAAAAGAATTTCATTTATATAAGACAATAAATGAATGTTTTTTTATATTTTGTTTTGGTCATTGAGATTTAAAAACCCATCCAGCCATTTTCAGAACCTGCTGAACCCAGATGTTGGCCGAAGAAAGAGTTCATCCTGCAGGACTCAAATTTAAATATGTTTTTGTTTTGTTGAATTTTTTTACAATACATACTCACTAATTGTAAATCACTTTCAGGTTTTGTTCCTAAGAGAGAATTAAAAAGGTAGTTCAAACATTACTCCGCTATAAGGAGCTTTCTGTGGGACAGCGCAGTTGTCTTCATCATTTTAAGACTTTAAATTTATCTATTTAAAAGATATTAAAAAGATTGGATTTTTGATTTATGTGTTTAAGGTAAATAATTCTCTTAAACCAGTGAAATAGCTTAAATATATTTTTTTTTCTCTCTACTTAAAAGCTTCTGCTGC
>NW_023424325.1:0-1134 GCF_002922805.2 Oryzias melastigma
CCACAATGAAAGCATCACATGAAGCTCTGGAGCCTCAGGTTGAAAACCCCTGGTTTAGTGTGAAACAAAAGTTCTGTTTTCTGGGATGAAACACTTCGTTTTGGATCCGTTATGTTTCCATCATCCTTGAATTATTAAAAAGAACCTCAAAACAAAGGTGGAACTTTGTAAAGTGCCTAACATTTTAAAAATGGGGTTGAAAATACTATTTAGGTTAATAAAACACAGGCTCTTTAAAAAAAAAAAACAACAACAACATAAATTTCAGTTTGTTCTGCACACAAGCACAAAGCATCCTCTATGTCTGCGAGTATTTTCACACATTTAAGTCATCTCTGAACTTTAAATGTTATTCTAGAACTGAGTCTGCAATCTTTAATACTTAAAGAGACATTTGGGGCTTGCTTCTCACTGAATCCTTTATAGGAACCGTAACGTCTTATTTTGTCTTTTCAAAAAGGTTTACTGTAGTTACTTTTCAAATATAAATAAATATAAACAATATTTTTTTGGCATGAGATTTAGAGTAATATTATTATGTTCAAATGTGAAATTGTTTCTTACTTTTTGACAGAGGCTTCTGACTTCTTTTCAAAATAAAAGACTGAAACTAATGTACTACAAAACAGTGGAAGACAAAAAGAGCATTTTCTCTTATTATTTTCTCAATAAGTAGGAAAAAAGACGACAGCTCAGCAAATTTGGTGAGCTGTCGTCTTTTGTCCTACTTATTGCATGAACATGATCTCATTAGTTTATGATTCAACAAAAACAAACTTTGTTGTGCATTACATAATATGTGCTTTAAAGTGTGATCAGAGAAGATCAAACTTTTTAGTAATTGTTTATCTAAGTATACTAAGAGCACATCCACAAATATAAACGTAGCTAATATAAGTGAAATTAATACTAAGTCCATTTTAAAAGTTAGGGCTTCTCAAATTGTGGTTTTCTTAAGCCTCAGAGACATTGTGGAGATAAAAGAACCACATGTGGCTCCAGAGCCTCAGGTTTCAGACCTCTGATCTAGAAGAAGTCTGCAGAAAAGGAACCAGAGTTTCCCAAGTTACCATAAGCAGTGAAACGTCTTCCATCCAGCATGACCTCAAAAGTCCAGAGGAACAGAATCCTGTG
>NW_023424326.1:0-1134 GCF_002922805.2 Oryzias melastigma
ACTGGGCCTGAGAAGCTCTGCCAGGCGTGACGGATGTGGAAAACTGCACGATAACATCTCAGGAGTGCAGACTTTCAAACTTGTTTCTGGGTCGAGTGTATGTGGAGAAGCTGTTTCACCAACAGCGCCCCCTGCTGGAGTCTTCATCAGGACAGCGCTCACAGTTCAGAGCAGTTACCTTAATTATTTGAGAAACAAAGACATTACTAATGAAATATTACCGTTAAAGCCGAGACTGTCCTTACGGTGGATGTGGGCGGTCTGCCGGTGAGAAACGCTCAGACCTGTACAGGCCGTGCAGGTGCGCACAGGTGAACCATCAAGGTCTTAAAGCATGAAGATGTTTACCTACAAGCTGCAGCAACAGGTCACAGTGAAGACGAACACGCAAGAGTAAAGTAAGATTAAGGTAAATGTTGTACAGAATTACAGAGAATTGTGGGTATTTTATTCTGAAGAGACTATTTAAGCATAAAAACACACAAAAAAGCATTTTTGTTTGAGCCCCTGTCCCTCCAAAATCCCGTGCACGTGAGCACGTCCCTGATCCTCGTTAACGAAGTGATGCAGCCACGGAAGAAACCGAAGCGCGTGAAGAAGTGCGCGCTCCCGCGACCGGGATCCGGAGCGTGTCGGAAATACTTGGTTTAGTCTGCAGGTGTGAACACTGAGCCGCGTGAGCCTCCGGTGCATTGTGGGTCACGCAGCAGACACGCACGGAAGAGCAGACGAACCGAACCGAGGACGCTCCGCGCCGCGAGGCTGTTGCCGCGCGCTGACAGGAAATGACCCCTCGAGGACCACCGAAGAGGCTGCAGGTGAGTTTGGGGGAATTGGACCTCACCTGAGAGTCAAACTGTCTGTGCGCGTGCACGCTGGCTTCATCCCTGAGGACCCGTGAGCGTGAATGTTCCTGCAGGTCTGCAGGAAACCCGAGGACAGAACCAGGAGAACCAGGACAGATGAAGAGAGCAGAGTCTTCCTCACAGTTACACTGACATGAAGACTCTGGGATGTTTGCAGCCTCTTTCATTCATTCGTTCATTCATTCATTCATTCATTCTCCTACTGTGTTCTGCTTATACTGTCAGTCCCCGAGAGTCCGAACTGTTCTGGATGTCCTGAATGTTTTAC
>NW_023424327.1:0-1134 GCF_002922805.2 Oryzias melastigma
GAATACCAAAAGTACAAGCAGGAGTGTCCTTAACGAGCTGAAGGTTTTCATGCCAAGATTCTAGAAATTACTGAAAGTGTGATTACATTTTTACAAATCAAAAAACGTACATAAAAAGAAATAAGGAAGAGAAACAGGATCACTATAGTGTGAATGCGTATAAAGCAATGACAGCTTTTTGGAATAAAGCAAATGATTTGATTGGATCATACACTCCAACTCTGAGTTGATCACATCGTTTGAGTTAACAGGAGGATCTGGTTTCTTGAACCTCAGAGATCAAATCAAAGCGTTCTGGATAATTCTTCCGTTCTGAGCGCGGAGCACTGACGGTCCGACGGCACATGACTCAGGGAAACGCTGTGGGAGTGATGCATGCAGGCATGACAGATGTGTCTACAGCGTAAAGACCTGTGGGTCGTGATGGGATTAGTCACTTCAGACACCTCCTTAATTCTGCGTGCGTGATTTGGGTGGAGGGAGGCCAGAGTTGATAAGGAAGTGTTTATTTGCGGGCAGTGAGATAATCTCAGTGAGCAGCTGTGCTGCAGCCTCCAGAGCAGCTGGTCAAGCTGCTGGTGTGCTTTTACAACATATTGCTGACCTCAAATTACTGTCAGTCAGTAACGTTGGTGATGTCTAACCCGATGTTATATTAGATATTTAACATTTAAAATTTGGGCATTTTATTTAGAATTTTACCTTTTTATTTAGTTTACTACGCTCTTCTTGAAAAACAACTTGATTTTGTAAATCTCTAAAGCTTCAACTTCAAATCGGTAAAATAAATAAATAAAATACAAAAGAGAGTTTTCAGCATTGTGGTCTTGATGTAAAAAGCTAGGATGAAGATCTTTGACCAAACCTTTTGGGAGTGTGACATTTTCTAATGATTTGATGAGCTACAGCTTTCATATCAAGAAGTAGAATTTCAACAACCTTGAGTTGTAAACTCAAACATGATGGGAAAAAAAATGAAAAGAGGACATAAAGATGAAAAACTTAACAAATCAATAAATCAAACAATATGAAAGAAAAGCATGTCCCAATTTAGGACACAATCAACAGATTGGGAAAGAAAGAACAAACATTTCCAACTAGAAAAGTTGCATTACCTGTGATAATGCTAGTGTA
>NW_023424328.1:0-1134 GCF_002922805.2 Oryzias melastigma
TAAGGTCCAGTTCTCAGATAAATACGACTCAAAGCAGCTTCATGTCGTTCAACGATCTCCAATACTAGAATAAAGGTTTCAAAATTGAATGTTGTTACAAAACATTTATAACACCAGTATTCAACAGGAAGAATAAATGTACTTTCTATGAAAACTGTGAGGTAACCTGAACATTAACCAAACATAATATTGTTGTTTTTCTGAGATATGCTTCTAGGACACGACATTCAATACGCCTTAAAAAACAAATGTTTTAATGTTCCACTTTTGTTTTAAAAGACTCTCTTTCATTTAAGTTAAAACAACAGATCCACCTGTGACAGTTGGATTTACAATTACAAAAAAAGAAAGAGAGAATTAAAAAAAAGTGTTTTTTTAGACCTTTAGAAAGGTTGAAAGAATTGCTTAAAATTAACTGACTGTTTCTGGAAAGGAGAAATTTTCCATCCGGTCAGGGGCGGACTTACCATTAGGCAAAGACGGGCGACTGCCTAGGGCCCCCTGACCCTTTAGGCCCCCCCGAGCTGAATACTTAAATAAAAATGCATAAGATCATTTCCACAACTATTATTTTTTTACAGTCCCACTCCAACCATCTTCTGATCTATTGTGTTTTATTGTATTTTAAATGTGATTATGTCGTATTGGGGAAAAAAAAAATAGTGAATCTATGGATCTAGAATGGACCAGAGTAGGGAGCTTGTGGCCTGCTGATGTAGGTTCTATGCAACAACTACAGGCTTTTTCCAACTACATCTTTTCTTCTGCTTCTGGTTCACAACAATTTGACTATATAAATACTCAGACGTGCAACTTTAAGCTTTAATTTTCTTAGTACATTTCCTCCATCGTGAGAAGAATTGCACAAGACCATGTTATAAAAACACCAAAAACCAGATTTTCCTCGAAGTGTACAGTGGTGTCGTTAGGCCTATTTTAGGGGGGCTGAAGCATAAGGACAGTGTTGCATTGAAAAGCTGCCAGGAAACTAGCAAACAGAAAAACATCTCAAAACTCATAGCAACTGCAAATGTGCTGTTTGTTCATGTTGCATCTCTTTGGTGCTAAGGTTCCCGTGTTCTTAAAACTTAGTGACGTCTCTGGGAGTGGCTCTTTAAGTATTTTTGTTTCTTT
>NW_023424329.1:0-1134 GCF_002922805.2 Oryzias melastigma
GGAGAGTGGAGAGGGGGAGGAGACTGACAGAGGCACCATGACATTTATGAGGCTTCAAAAGATCACAGGAAGGACGGATCTGAAATCCCCTCTCGGTGCTGCTAGTCAGGTTAGATCAGCAGTTACACCGTCTTTCACACAACACTGCATTTTTTTTTAAAATGCAAGCTGCGGCTGTCTCCACGCGCGCACACACACGTGCGAGAAAGGGTGAAACAGTGGCCTTACAAAAATCCTGTTTTTGCAATTTCTTGTTTTATTTTTGAATATATTTAAAGATAAATTTCAAATAATAAAATATTTGTAAAGTTAGAAAAGCTGATGGAAAACCACTTTTCTTTAAATGCGCAGCAGCAGAGCTCATTGAAAGCTGATACAGCCTTCACCTGCTCAGTGCGCACTTTTGGCGCACACGCAGATTCCCGCAGAGCGAGCCCGATCGGAATCCGCACAATCATTATTAATGAAGGCGTTTGATTAATCCCACTTTCATCCCTGACGCAGGGAACTCAGAAAACCTCTGCGCGCTGGGAAGCCGTGCGTAAAAAGTCCCCGTGAATGCAACAGTGAAACATAACAGTTTTTAAAATAACAAAACGCCTTTTTAATTTTGTTTTCATTTTAAATAAATAAACAATATTGCAAACAATTATCGACAATAATTCTAAAACAATCTTTAGTCATCTAAAAATTAAAATAAATCTTACTTTAGAACATTATTTCATCTAAAAAACGAATTTTACAAACTAAACTAACTGATTTTTTCAGATATTTTAATAAACCCAATAAAAAATGTATGTGTAAAAATGTATCTCTAAAAGATAATCGAAACTAATTTTCTGATAGTTTAAGCACCAAAAAAATCTTGCCTTTTCTTTTCTTTATCATTTTTTTTCACAAGACAGAAAAGCTGACATCCTTTCTCCGCGTGCGCACTGCTCGCCTCCCCGCGCTTGCGTATAAATGCTCTCTTTGCATTCACCCGCTGCCAGCATTTCCTATTTTGTTTTCAAATGCAAAAGAACGCAATGATGGGGATCGTTAGCACCTTTTCCCAAACTCTTAAGGAAATTCGCTCCATTCATCGCTCCTGCCGCTGCGCAGCTGCCCCTCAATACTCTTCCCACCTCTCGG
>NW_023424330.1:0-1133 GCF_002922805.2 Oryzias melastigma
AGTTGTTTGTTAGATTCAATCTCAATACAGGATTAAAAAAGTAACATTTTGTAAATACAAAGAGACTAATTTTATGAATGCAAACAAACCCACCTTTAAAAATTGTAGTGTTACGTCTGTAAATGTAATAGTGATTATGAAACCAAATAAAACAAAAACAAAAAAAATCAACAATTCTTCTTTTTTTCTTCCTCCTCGTCGGCAGTATGTCCTCCACTGTTCGCCGTCACGTCATTTGGGAGTCGCAGGGGCTGGTGGCCTACCTTCACCCTCGACCGTGGACCCCCGGCTCAGTGATCCTGGAGAGCAGCACTCCTGGTCGGCCTGGAGGGAGCATCTTCCAGCTGGAGGAGTCGGAGTATCTGTCCTGGCTGCTGGGTGCCAGAGCTGTGGCTGCGCTGCTGTGTGACAGGCTGGCTGTTCAGAGATGCGCGCTGGTCAGCAGACCTCACAGAGACGGGCCCGCTCAGGTGAGAGCTGATGTGCTGGGAAAGACTTTGGCTCTGAAGGGAAGTTAGTTAGGCTGTCAATCTTTTAGTCTCCTCCACATCAATTCTATCTGCAGTATTGTTAAACTTATAAATAAAGCATAAATGTGTGTTTTTTTGTAAAAATTATTTTTTAAATATGATTTTTCAGTTTTGATTCTGAGTTGTTTTTATTATAAAGTGCATCTCTAAAAATGAAAATATAATGAAAAAAATCTGTATTTTTCTTGTAATTTTAAAAGTGAACCTTGTTTTTCTTTTTTTGTTGTTGTTGAATAATTTTACATAAATTAAAATCTTCAAAACCTTATTTATTTGATGATTAGAGCTCTCAGGAACGGGGAGCTAACAATCCTGTTCACAACACCGAGTTGAATTTCTAACTGCCGCTCTGCTGAAACTATGTCTTAAAAACCGACGCAGTTTGAAAAAATAAAATAAACATGGCTAAAACAGCACCACTTTAAAAATAGATCAAAAGATAAACATAAATGAACTTTAAGAACAAATAGTAGCACCTGAGGCATTAAAACCACAGAACGTACCTCCCTTTATGTCATAAACACTGAAGGTCTCCCCGACTGACGGAGGATTTTTTTGCTCTTGATTCAACAGATCCGCATCCTCCCTCTTCATGGTCTGGAT
>NW_023424331.1:0-498 GCF_002922805.2 Oryzias melastigma
GCGTCCATGACTCCAATTTTTAAATAAATATTTGGACAAAATTTCCATAAATTTAGTAGGGAGGCTTGAAGCAGTCTTTTGTAAAACATTAGAGTTATGGATGCAATTAATATCTAATTTTGGAAAATCCAGGAGGATTTTTTTTACCTTGTTTATTTTTTCTCTTGCTCAGCAGTTAGTTAAAAAGATAAGAGCAGAGAACTTCTTGTGTTGGACAAATACTACTGGTACATAAGGGTTCATGTAGCTTCAGGCACACAAGGAGTTTATTTGTATAAACTTTTTTTTCCCCTATATTTGTATGCATTTCTGTTTGGACAAGAGGAAAGAATGAAGGAGAATAAGATTGTAGAGATGAGGAACAAGGATACAAAGGAAAGGAAAGGAAAAAGGGGGAAAGGAAATGTATTGTTATTGCAATAACAAAAAACTGTTAAAAAATGGCTACCTTAAATGTTTCCACACATGTATAGACAGATAAACCATTTTTTTTTTTTT
>NW_023424331.1:537-1133 GCF_002922805.2 Oryzias melastigma
TGTTCCGTACTACAAGAAAAGTAGACGATTGTTCTTTGATAAAATGACACAAACTGCCATTATTCATTTCTTCTTAGTAGTCACATTTTCAAGTGGTTGGCACAATGTTTAAATACATTCAGGAACCATGAAGTAGTTGAGTACCACACAGGCGCTCAGAGCCTCACAGGGGGTCTGCTCTTTAACAGTCTTGGCAGTACAACTGTTTTTATCTTAACAGGTAAATATCCAGTTGAGCAACGGCCTGGAGCAGAACAGAAACGACATTTGAAGAACATAAGTCGAGTCTACAGATAGAACACAATAGAAGCCGTTTCTGCTGCTCCACCTTTGCCTCTAATTGGGAGAGGGACGCGATTGGCTGCTGGCCTCCTGCCAAAGACCAGTGAGAGGTCCCGCTCAGCTTCATCAAAAGCACGGCTCCTAAAACAGCAGGGCGGCAAAGACTGACGGGAGTTTGTGTGGTCACCTTCGTTACCAGTAACAGCACACGCACACACGACTGAGCGCACGATTGAAGTCCATAGAAGCTTGTGTTGATGGGGAATGTCAAACATCCTGTGGGTGTGTGCGCTACATGTGTGAGACCCACAGTA
>NW_023424332.1:0-1133 GCF_002922805.2 Oryzias melastigma
AAGCTGCAGAATGATGATTAATGATTGGAGCTGATTCCTATAGGTGTATGAAACGCGCTCTGCTGGAGATCCCTAGAAAAACCTTCAAAGAAAGGATGAGTCGGGGATATTTACACAGGAGGGCTGCACAGTGGCGAAGTGGTTAGCGCTCTCGCCTCACAGCGAGAAGGCCCCGGTTCGAATCCCGGCTGGGACCTTTCTGTGTGGAGTTTGCATGTTCTCCCCGTGCATGCGTGGGTTTTCACCGGGGACTCCGGCTTCCTCCCGCCGTCCAAAAAACATGCTTCATAGGTTAATTGGTGACTCTAAATTGTCCCTAGGTGTGGATGTGAGAGTGAATAGGTGTGATTGAGGCCCTGCGACAGACTGGCGACCTGTCCAGGGTGTACCCCGCCTTCGCCCATCAGTAGCCGGGATAGGCTCCGGCACCCCCGTGACCCCGGAAGGGATGAAGCGGTCAAGAAAATGGATGGATATTTACACAGGAATTCACCACAGTTGGTTTAGTGGGAACGCCCCCGGATGAATTCAGAGATCGTCGACATTAAACACCAGCAGAATTAAGAAATCAAAGCTCTGTTAGGACAGGAGCTGATCCTGCAGCGATGCAAGCTGTTCTCCACACCACCGGAGCAGTAATAAAATCTTTCTAACAAGGCTCTTTTACCGCCGTCCCGCTGTTCTCATCTCAGACTTGCCTCGCGTTCTTTAATGGCCTCACAGCTACAGTTATGCTAACAAGACCAGGAGGAGGGGTCGTCTGAAACGGCATGGCTCATCATTTTCTCCACACCTGTTGGGTCAGCACGGATGGAAGAAGAACCCAAAATTCATCAAAGGTATGGCACCTTTGATCTTCAGGGTTCTAGACTGATAATGTAAAAGAGACAGTGTTATTTGAGATCTGGTTATGTTTCTAGTTCTAGTTCTCCCAGAACAGCTGTTCACTCCTCTTATTTTCTCTGCATTTAAAGATTCTCCATTGTGTCGGAACATTTTACTCCACACATCAGGCGTTCAAGAACGCAGGATTTTAAACACCCTTTTAGCATATGGTTTCACACAGGTCTGTCGCGATGCACACATAGTGTAACACAGACTCGGAGGCGTTCGGATCCATCTGCAGTGTCTTT
>NW_023424333.1:0-1133 GCF_002922805.2 Oryzias melastigma
ATGTCCTCTAGATCCTCCTTTTTGAGTCTTTTAAAGTCTTGAACTGCATGACCGTTTTTTTTTCAACTAGCGATTTCCTTTATGATTGGAAATGACAGATAAAGCGGAGGTTGATATTTTAGACAAACTGTGCAATTTGTGGTGCAAGAACCACATTCATAATGAACGTAAACTGAAAATAGTGAAACATTGGATCATATTTAAAATCATTAGTTTTCATCAAATTAAAATTTTGATTTGATGATCTACTCAACTTAAAAATCTAATTTGTTAAAAAAATATATTTTTAAATATATTAAATTACAGATCTTTTGATGATATATCCAATATTTCATCTTTTACAGGATCCCGCCCTTCAGAAAAGCAGGTTAGCCTTGAAAAAAATCCAAAATGGCCGCCATCTATAAAGATGGCGACCATACGCTTAACTGTTACAAAAATATTTTATGTCTATGTAGAATATATAATCTTTGATTTTCTCCTGGCTAACATGTTTTTCTGAAATATTTTTTAAATTTTTTATTTAACCTTTATTTTACCAGGACATCCGATTGAATTAGATTTGTTTTTAAGGGAGAACTGGGCTGAAAGGCATCGACACAAGAAAATATATACAGTTAAACAATGAAGTAGAAATAAAATACGATTAAAATGAACAGTATAACAATAATTGAAATGCTTTTACGCTACATTTAGACCAAATTTGAAGCTTGTATCACAAAATGCCCAATTATTGTATGAACTAATTGGTGTCTCCTAAGATGATGCTCACTCTCTTACGTTTTAAACTAAAAGTTCACCAATTATGAATAATTCTGAGTTTGACAAAAACCATCTTTCTACTATCTCTTGTCAGATATCAAATGTGTGTTTTGTCCTTGACTTTAGTTCTGTCTTGCAGGAACTCACACCGACAGGAACCCTCCGTCCAAACAAAGAAACCTTTGCAGGACTGTCAGCATTTCTCTGGGAGTTCTCTGTTTGTTGCTGCTGATCTGGTTCGGCGTTCTGCTAAAACTCTGTGAGGACCTTCCTTTCTCTAAGGCTGTGGTTTAAAGATAAACTTTATTCTTTTTTAAACTATTTTCTCTTTTGTTTGGCCTTTAGACATCGCCGCCGTTGTGAACGAAAAG
>NW_023424334.1:0-1133 GCF_002922805.2 Oryzias melastigma
CAGAGCGTCAAGATCCTAGAGAGAAGTTTCCATCTGATAACATTAATTATGTTTAAACGAAAAGGGTTCTCAATTCATCCATCCATCCACCCACCCACCGATTCATCCATCCATCTGTCTGTCTGGCCATCCAAAAATCCTCCATCCATCCATCCTTCCATCCATCCATCTATCCATCCACCCATCCATCATCCATCCGTCCGTCCATCCATCCATCCATCATCCATCCATCATCCATCCATCCGTCCGTCCATTTATCCATCCGCCATCCATCCTTCATCCATCCTTCATCCATCATCCATCCGTCCGTCCATCCATCCATCCATCCATCCATCCATCCATCCGTCCCTTTATCCATCCATCCATCATCCATCCGTCCGTCCATCCATCCATCCATCCATTAATCCATCCATCCATCATCCATCCATCATCCATCCATCCGTCCATTTATCCATCCGCCATCCATCCTTCATCCATAATCCATCCATCCATCCATCCACACATCCATCCATCCGTCCATTTATCCATCCGCCATCCATCCTTCATCCATCATCCATCCGTCCGTCCGTCCATCCATCCATCCCTTTATCCATCCATCCATCCATCATCCATCCATCCGTCCCTTTATCCATCCATCCATCATCCATCCATCCATCCATCCACTTTGTCCATCCAAACCTCCTGGTTCTGAGATGAGATCTGCTGTTGTGCAGCTGAACAGAACAAATCAGAACTCTCAAACGTTCCTTCAGCAGCCATAATGATGGGGCTCAATGAGAGCAGAAAAAAATCAAAGGACTTTTGGTCTTTTGCAGTAAGAGGGCAAAAGCCTTATCTGCTCTGCTCCGGGCCGGCGCCGCCGTGGGACTGTCAGGTCCTGCCAATAGCTGTAATGGGCCTTAATTCCACATTAATGAAGTCCAAATGAAGTGTCACCGGAAGATTGATCTGCTGAGGGCGTCGGTGTGATGGAGGCTGCAGCAGTGAGGAGGACACCTGGTCTGCAGCCCCCTGAGGCCCGGCGTGTCAGCACCGGGGCGTGTTTGTGTAAGCACACTCAGAACCGAGTCGAGCGGGAACCGCTGGAGCTCCCGCCTGGTGATGGATGGAGATGTTTGGAGATGGTCTTAAAC
>NW_023424335.1:0-1133 GCF_002922805.2 Oryzias melastigma
AAAAAAAAAAACAAAAACGTCAGTCCACTTCCCATTACCGGGTGGTGCGTTTAAGACGAGTAGGAATTTTGGGATTCAACACGAAATGTGGTTAACTGTAGGTAGTTTTGAAGATTTTGACCGGAGATAACACTAAATTAGACATGTTTAATGAAAGGCAGTGAACTTAGAACATGATATTATCTTGATTTTATTTACAAAACGCCACTTTTAAAGCAGATTGTCTTAAGGAATAATATTAAAAATGAAAACTCATATCAATTAACTTTTGTTCAATTTGGCCCAGACTATTCCAAAAAGGCCTAATTAAATCAACTGTGTTTTAATGCCAAAATATGTAATTGCCCAACAGATCTGTACTAAACAAGCCTGTGGGTATGAACCCCAGTAAATAATATTCAAAAATTGTGCACACAAGATGCTAATTTGTGGCCACAAAACAGCAATTTGTACACAAAAGAAAAATGTAATGGAACTTTTGGTTTTATTTTGTCCCTTTTGGGATTGTGGGAGTGCCGGAGCCTAACCCGGCTACTGATGGGCAAAAGCAGGGAACACCCTGGACATGTCACTAGTCTGTTGGAGGGTTTCACACCTAGGGTCAATTTAGAGTGCACAATTAACCTATGAAGCATGTTTCTGGACAGTGGGAGGAAACAGAGAAAACACGCGTGCACGGGGAGAACATGCAAACTCCACACAGATGTTTCAGATCCCCCTGCCGGGATTTGAACCGGGGCCTTTTTGCTGTGAAGCAAAAGTGCTAACCACTGCAGCACCATGCAGCTTTCCTTTATTTATTTGTTATTTAAATGGAATTTAATCTTTATTTTAGTTTTTAAATCCTCATTTTCATTTATATTGACAAAGCTGCAAAAAACAAAATAATAATTTTTATTCCAATGATGATGTGTCCTGTTGTGTTCAAGGGCCAATCAGACAAATGAGTGCAAAAACAATCAGATTGTTTCTATGTTTTTAGCTTTACTTACAAAAAATAAATAAATCAAAAGTGAATATTTATCTGTTATTCAATAAGATAATAATTATTATTTTCAGGAATTGTATATTTTATTTACTGTCTAAAGCGTAGCCTACAACTTATTGGTTTATTTATGTTATCAGTTTCCCTG
>NW_023424336.1:0-1133 GCF_002922805.2 Oryzias melastigma
AACCAAAAGCATTGCAGATTTTTGATAACTCTGTTGTCATGGCGACACTGAATCACCAAGCCTCCGCATCCGGTCCACGTGTGGAGTGGAACACCAAGCTCATAATCCCTCGCCGTTCCTTCCTCTGTTGAAGTAAAAGGTCATTTTTGAGTCAACGAACCTTCAGACAAAAGCATCAACCCCAGTTTGCATGAAATTGAAACTGCAGCTAACTGCATCGATTCACATCAAACTAATGCATGATCTTTAGGATGTTCTGCTTAAAAACAAGCAACATTTGTGAAACCCCTCATCCTTGATGTGATTCAGTGAACATACATGAAACATGAGGGTTTGTGGCAGATTGAAAGCGTCCGCTTCGTCAGACTATTCCAGTCAGGAGAGCTGATTTTCTGCCTTTTTGAAGCTTTGGTTCAGGTAGAGGACCCGACCGCAGCAGATCAAAGGCAGCTGGGAATCCCGCTGAAGGCAGAATAATAGCAAAGCTACAAAAAGTCGCAAAAATCATCACAGAAAAAATTCTCAAAGGACCAGGATAAAAGTATGACAAGAAAACACGACAAAAGAAACACGTTCTGCAGAGATCTGACAAAAAATACAAACAACTGAAACTTTGAATACACAGGAGGAATAAAAGAAATGAATCTGGAAAAGGCCAACTTTGACCTGCCTTCAGTGTTCAATAACTTTTTTTTAGGTAATTTCCTTTTTTCTTGATTTTCTTTAATTAAAACTTTCTAGAGCCACATTTACCAACATTGCAACCTGTTGCCATGACAACTTAATAGTTTGTGATGGGCAGAGGGTAAGCCTGTCAGTCTGGGATGTGCACTGATTTATTGCTTCTTAGGATCCAAATCTTTTGATTAAATAAAGTTTAGCCTTGGTCTATGATCTCCAGCAAAGACTCGAGACCTGAAGTTTCCTCTGCTGAGTTTCAGCTGAATCAACACAAATTTGCCTGATCGTGTTTATAACGAATACTTCAAATGCTTCTCAGAGCTTAAAACTGGAACGTTTTTGTGCTTTGACACAACATGGAGAGGAAAATTGACCACGGTGACGTCAGACAAAATGGCAACAGGACTGAAAATGCGAATAGTGACTTCTGGTATTCGGGATAAGAAAGCTGA
>NW_023424337.1:0-1133 GCF_002922805.2 Oryzias melastigma
AAAAAAAAATGTGCAAACATCAGGTAGTTCTCACCAGGGTCATAAGGCACATGCCAGTGCCAACATCCCACATCTTGATGGTTTTATCTCTGGAGCCAGACAGCAGGAAGGGACCAGGCTTTCCACTCTTCTTGGTCTGCTCAGGAGAACAGGAAGATGATCAATTAGGACACTTTAATAAATAAAAATTAATAAATAAATGATAAAAATGAACTTGTGCTTTTAAAGTCATTTTTTTAATTGGCAAAAGTCTTTATGTTTTTAGCATATCTTAACATTTTCTATATCATGGAAGAAAATATAAGCTGGGAGCTTCAGTGATATGGAGCAGAACTATTTTTTTTTTTTTTAGATTTACAAGTTTGTTTCTTATGGCTGTATCTCCGAATTTTTGTTTTATTGGAGTAATACTGCAGACAAAAATGTCTTTAGAGTTCTGCTTATCTTACTGTTCATGTGTTTTATGCTCACAAATTACACTTCTGGGTTAAAACTTGATAAATTAAAACAAAGTCAGACAATAAAAATGAAGGAAACATTTTTTTCTGGACCGTTTTTGTTCAAAAGCCACCTGCATATGGTCAAATAAAATGTATCCAGTAAAACATTGCGATTAATCGTAACTAATCACAACACAAAAATGTGATTAATCTATTTTTTTTAATGATTGACGCCATTAGTTAAAAATAAATGTTGTAAGTGTACAGTTTAGTGTGTGATTATTCACAGATAATAAGTGGTTTGCAAATAATGTAACTACAAAAATGAATTGTGATTAGTCACAATTCATTTTTCCCCAGGTTTGAGATAAGATATATTTTTTATATATATAACTATATTTTCATATAGTTTTTATGCCTCTGACCACTCCACAAATGCTCACCGAGTCTGTTTAAGTTAACTCCTCCCAGGTAAAACTGCTTTAACAAGACACTAAGCTTCTCATCCGTCTGCAGAACCAAACTACTTTAGATGACATTCAGGAATGCTCTACATTGTGGACGCAAAACCTTCAAGTTTTTAGGAGCTTTATTTGCATAGCTGGAGACTTAGGGTGAAGGTGCATCAGTATCACTAACTAATAAAAATATGTTTGGAAAAACATCCAAAAAGAAAAAAATATATAATCAGAT
>NW_023424338.1:0-1133 GCF_002922805.2 Oryzias melastigma
GTTGTGTCATAGAATTCCAGCTGTTGATAATTCTGATCGACTTTCGAACAGCTGGTACTTCTTAGATTTAAAACCAAATCCGAGTCCGACCTGGTTTAGCTTCAGTGGGCGTGCGCTTTGTGCATAGATCCCAGAAAACGATCGTAGAAACTTGCTTGAATGCGATATTTTTGACCGCGGAAGATACATATTCACTCATTTAGAGACTTTTCTTTGGAAGTGTTCGCTTGTAGCGAAGAGAAACTCAACCTTCATCTACAAAAACAGATCAGGCATAAAGGGAACAAACCTTTTGTTTTGTGCTTGTGCAGCCAGTGTTGCCAGCATTGTGGCGAGTCTCTGCGATGAAGGATGCGAGATACGCCTAAAGTGTCTGTCTCCACCGGGGAGGAGGCCGCATGGTGGCGGATGTCACGGCGCTGATAAGGAGCAGGAGCGACGCTCGTGTGTTTCCTCGTTGTGGCAGATCGGGGCCTCCGATAGGCAGCTGTGCGTGTGTTTACACAAGACCAACCAGTCGGAACTTCAGGAAGATATTTGATCTAACAGGCTCCAAAAAAAAAAAAAAAATGGAAACAGAAAGTCGGTTTCTCAGCGTTCCATCTGCCGGAGTGCCCATGCTCGGCTGCGCGTCGTTGTAGCTTTGTGTTATTATTGTAATCATATATTATTATTCCGGCAGTGAGAACGATAGTTTCCACTGATGACATGGGGGCGGCGTGCGGGGCCTGTTGCAACTCGCCGCGTGGAGACACGCCAGGCTGCGAGAGGTGGATTTGATCTGCCTGATGGAGCGTGCAAACCTTTAAACCTGAGCCTGAAATGCAAGCGGGACATGCAGGACGTGACCTCATCATAAAGTGGCGAGCGTTCAGTCGTGGTCGATGGGGAAACCTCAGCAGCTGGGGGGTAGAGAGGTTTAATAATGTGCGTAAAACAGTAAAAATGTGGGTTCGTCCTCTCCTTCTGCTCCTCCCTGACCTTCGACCTTGGGGTGAGAGGAGGGCGTGAGCCACGGAGCTGGAGGAGTTTATTATTTCCTGCCTCTTCTCTGCGTCTCCTCCTCCTCTTTGGATGCCTCTAAAAGCTCCGTGGAGAGGAGGTCCACGGACATTCCTAAACGGTCCTTCCAT
>NW_023424339.1:0-1133 GCF_002922805.2 Oryzias melastigma
ACGGATTCCTCTATAGTCACGCAACTTTGGCGCCATCTGCTGGCAAAAATATGTGTAGCAGCATGAAACCAGCAGATTTAGGGCATAATTTAACATGAATTAAGCAGAAAAATTAAAGCTAAATTAATGATTCAGTGGATAAAAAAAAATCATAAACTGAAAAATAAATTATTAAGAAAACTCTAAAAGGCAAATCCTTTCAAGAATTTCAGATATGGTAACTATGGTTCACACAATTTTATACACCACCACATAACTGTATAAAGAACACAAATCCTATGAAATTTGATAATAGAAACCAAATCTGTTTTAATTGACAAGAAAGGCTACAATGATGGGAAAACACATCTGATGGCACACATGATGCCAATTTTTAACTACTTAATTTGACCATTTTAGCAGACATGAAGCTTCCTTAAATGTAATATGTTTTTAAAAACATGAAAAATTTTTGTTCCTCAGGAAAATCCTGTGTAATCATAAAAGCAAAATGTTTTTAATTAATCATTATTTTCCCCCAAACTAAGTTAATAATGTGAAGCAATTAGGTTTTCAATGTTGGCTTTGGAGTTCCAAATAAAAAATTATGAATTTATCTGTTTTTTTTCCTGAAGTAGTGTCCAAACTCTTATTAATTAATTGTGCTTTTTTAAGTATTTTAAGTCTTAAAACTGCTTTAAAACATTTGTTTCCATATATTTCATTTTTTTTAATTCTTTCTAGTTTCTAGCTCTTTGGAAATTTTGATGATTAAATGTTATTACTGTTAAAATAATTTAAGTTCATTTAAGTTTTATAAACTTTTACTATATTTACTTAAAGATTAATGACATTTTTCATTAAATATTCCCCTTTTTGTTATCCAAGGTGTGTTTCAATTGTTAAGTAAATAAAGGAGTTGATTGATCTGTATTCAAAACTCAGTAAACAGCCCGGAGCATTTGAAGTTTGTTCCTAAGAATCCATTGTTGTTATTGAGTTTAAATAAAGTTGACGACATTTGAATTCTGTTCTCTGTGTGTCTTTGCAGAATGTGAACACCAACAGGAACCCAGACGAAGCTCTGCAGACTGTTCCTGATCACGTTTAAGAATTCAACCGAACGTTCAGGATGAAACTGGAAGCGGTTCAAG